>NW_025576145.1:0-17223 GCF_905147105.1 Pieris brassicae
AAACGAATAACTGTGTGTAGAAGAGAGTGCCTGCGTCTGGCTATGCTCTCGGAGTGTAACTCCCATGATTTAGTTAATCGTTATGAAACGAATAACTGTATGTAGAAGAGAGTGCCTGCGTCTGGCTATGCTCTCGGAGTGTAACTCCCATGATTTAGTTAATCGTTATGAAACGAATAACTGTATGTAGAAGAGAGTGCCTGCGTCTGGCTATGCTCTCGGAGTGTAACTCCCATGATTTAGTTAATCGTTATGAAACGAATAACTGTATGTAGAAGAGAGTGCCTGCGTCTGGCTATGCTCTCGGAATGTAACTCCCATGATTTAGTTAATCGTTATGAAACGAATAACTGTATGTAGAAGAGAGTGCCTGCGTCTGGCTATGCTCTCGGAGTGTAACTCCCATGATTTAGTTAATCGTTATGAAACGAATAACTGTATGTAGAAGAGAGTGCCTGCGTCTGGCTATGCTCTCGGAGTGTAACTCCCATGATTTAGTTAATCGTTATGAAACGAATAACTGTATGTAGAAGAGAGTGCCTGCGTCTGGCTATGCTCTCGGAGTGTAACTCCCATGATTTAGTTAATCGTTATGAAACGAATAACTGTATGTTGAAGAGAGTGCCTGCGTCTGGCTATGCTCTCGGAGTGTAACTCCCATGATTTAGTTAATCGTTATGAAACGAATAACTGTATGTTGAAGAGAGTGCCTGCGTCTGGCTATGCTCTCGGAGTGTAACTCCCATGATTTAGTTAATCATTATGAAACGAATAACTGTATGTAGAAGAGAGTGCCTACGTCTGGCTATGTATGCTCTCGGAGTGTAACTCCCATGATTTAGTTAATCGTTATGAAACGAATAACTGTATGTAGAAGTGAGTGCCCGCGTCTGGCTATGCTCTCGGAGTGTAACTCCCATGATTTAGTTAATCGTTATGAAACGAATAACTGTATGTAGAAGAGAGTGCCTGCGTCTGGCTATGCTCTCGGAGTGTAACTCCCATGATTTAGTTAATCGTTATGAAACGAATAACTGTATGTAGAAGAGAGTGCCTGCGTCTGGCTATGCTCTCGGAGTGTAACTCCCATTATTTAGTTAATCGTTATGAAACGAATAACTGTATGTAGAAGAGAGTGCCTACGTCTGGCTATGTATGCTCTCGGAGTGTAACTCCCATGATTTAGTTAATCGTTATGAAACGAATAACTGTATGTAGAAGAGAGTGCCTGCGTCTGGCTATGCTCTCGGAGTGTAACTCCCATGATTTAGTTAATCGTTATGAAACGAATAACTGTATGTAGAAGAGAGTGCCTGCGTCTGGCTATGCTCTCGGAGTGTAACTCCCATGATTTAGTTAATCGTTATGAAACGAATAACTGTATGTAGAAGAGAGTGCCTGCGTCTGGCTATGCTCTCGGAGTGTAACTCCCATTATTTAGTTAATCGTTATGAAACGAATAACTGTATGTTGAAGAGAGTGCCTGCGTCTGGCTATGCTCTCGGAGTGTAACTCCCATGATTTAGTTAATCGTTATGAAACGAATAACTGTATGTAGAAGAGAGTGCCTGCGTCTGGCTATGCTCTCGGAGTGTAACTCCCATGATTTAGTTAATCGTTATGAAACGAATAACTGTATGTAGAAGAGAGTGCCTGCGTCTGGCTATGCTCTCGGAGTGTAACTCCCATGATTTAGTTAATCGTTATGAAACGAATAACTGTATGTAGAAGAGAGTGCCTGCGTCTGGCTATGCTCTCGGAGTGTAACTCCCATGATTTAGTTAATCGTTATGAAACGAATAACTGTATGTAGAAGAGAGTGCCTGCGTCTGGCTATGCTCTCGGAGTGTAACTCCCATGATTTAGTTAATCGTTATGAAACGAATAACTGTATGTTGAAGAGAGTGCCTGCGTCTGGCTATGCTCTCGGAGTGTAACTCCCATGATTTAGTTAATCGTTATGAAACGAATAACTGTATGTAGAAGAGAGTGCCTGCGTCTGGCTATGCTCTCGGTGTGTAACTCCCATGATTTAGTTAATCGTTATGAAACGAATAACTGTGTGTAGAAGAGAGTGCCTGCGTCTGGCTATGCTCTCGAAGTGTAACTCCCATGATTTAGTTAATCGTTATGAAACGAATAACTGTGTGTAGAAGAGAGTGCCTGCGTCTGGCTATGCTCTCGGAGTGTAACTCCCATGATTTAGTTAATCGTTATGAAACGAATAACTGTATGTTGAAGAGAGTGCCTGCGTCTGGCTATGCTCTCGGGGTGTAACTCCCATGATTTAGTTAATCGTTATGAAACGAATAACTGTATGTTGAAGAGAGTGCCTGCGTCTGGCTATGCTCTCGGAGTGTAACTCCCATGATTTAGTTAATCGTTATGAAACGAATAACTGTATGTAGAAGAGAGTGCCTGCGTCTGGCTATGCTCTCGGAGTGTAACTCCCATGATTTAGTTAATCGTTATGAAACGAATAACTGTATGTAGAAGAGAGTGCCTGCGTCTGGCTATGCTTTCGGAGTGTAACTCCCATGATTTAGTTAATCGTTATGAAACGAATAACTGTATGTAGAAGAGAGTGCCTACGTCTGGCTATGCTCTCGGAGTGTAACTCCCATGATTTAGTTAATCGTTATGAAACGAATAACTGTATGTAGAAGAGAGTGCCTACGTCTGGCTATGTATGCTCTCGGAGTGTAACTCCCATGATTTAGTTAATCGTTATGAAACGAATAACTGTATCTTGAAGAGAGTGCCTGCGTCTGGCTATGCTCTCGGAGTGTAACTCCCATGATTTAGTTAATCGTTATGAAACGAATAACTGTATGTAGAAGAGAGTGCCTGCGTCTGGCTATGCTCTCGGAGTGTAACTCCCATTATTTAGTTAATCGTTATGAAACGAATAACTGTATGTAGAAGAGAGTGCCTACGTCTGGCTATGTATGCTCTCGGAGTGTAACTCCCATGATTTAGTTAATCGTTATGAAACGAATAACTGTATGTAGAAGAGAGTGCCTGCGTCTGGCTATGCTCTCGGAGTGTAACTCCCATGATTTAGTTAATCGTTATGAAACGAATAACTGTATGTAGAAGAGAGTGCCTGCGTCTGGCTATGCTCTCGGAGTGTAACTCCCATGATTTAGTTAATCGTTATGAAACGAATAACTGTATGTAGAAGAGAGTGCCTGCGTCTGGCTATGCTCTCGGAGTGTAACTCCCATGATTTAGTTAATCGTTATGAAACGAATAACTGTATGTTGAAGAGAGTGCCTGCGTCTGGCTATGCTCTCGGAGTGTAACTCCCATGATTTAGTTAATCGTTATGAAACGAATAACTGTATGTTGAAGAGAGTGCCTGCGTCTGGCTATGCTCTCGGAGTGTAACTCCCATGATTTAGTTAATCGTTTTGAAACGAATAACTGTATGTTGAAGAGAGTGCCTGCGTCTGGCTATGCTCTCGGAGTGTAACTCCCATGATTTAGTTAATCGTTATGAAACGAATAACTGTATGTAGAAGAGAGTGCCTGCGTCTGGCTATGCTCTCGGAGTGTAACTCCCATGATTTAGTTAATCGTTATGAAACGAATAACTGTATGTTGAAGAGAGAACCTGCGTCTGGCTATGCTCTCGGAGTGTAACTCCCATGATTTAGTTAATCGTTATGAAACGAATAACTGTAGGTAGAAGAGAGTGCCTGCGTCTGGCTATGCTCTCGGAGTGTAACTCCCATGATTTAGTTAATCGTTATGAAACGAATAACTGTATGTAGAAGAGAGTGCCTGCGTCTGGCTATGCTCTCGGAGTGTAACTCCCATGATTTAGTTAATCGTTATGAAACGAATAACTGTATGTTGAAGAGAGTGCCTGCGTCTGGCTATGCTCTCGGAGTGTAACTCCCATGATTTAGTTAATCGTTATGAAACGAATAACTGTATGTTGAAGAGAGTGCCTGCGTCTGGCTATGCTCTCGGAGTGTAACTCCCATGATTTAGTTAATCGTTATGAAACGAATAACTGTATGTTGAAGAGAGTGCCTGCGTCTGGCTATGCTCTCGGAGTGTAACTCCCATGATTTAGTTAATCGTTATGAAACGAATAACTGTATGTTGAAGAGAGTGCCTGCGTCTGGCTATGCTCTCGGAGTGTAACTCCCATGATTTAGTTAATCGTTATGAAACGAATAACTGTATGTTGAAGAGAGTGCCTGCGTCTGGCTATGCTCTCGGAGTGTATCTCCCATGATTTAGTTAATCGTTATGAAACGAATAACTGTATGTAGAAGAGAGTGCCTGCGTCTGGCTATGCTCTCGGAGTGTAACTCCCATGATTTAGTTAATCGTTATGAAACGAATAACTGTATGTAGAAGAGAGTACCTGCGTCTGGCTATGCTCTCGGAGTGTAACTCCCATGATTTAGTTAATCGTTATGAAACGAATAACTGTATGTAGAAGAGAGTGCCTGCGTCTGGCTATGCTCTCGGAGTGTAACTCCCATGATTTAGTTAATCGTTATGAAACGAATAACTGTATGTTGAAGAGAGTGCCTGCGTCTGGCTATGCTCTCGGAGTGTAACTCCCATGATTTAGTTAATCGTTATGAAACGAATAACTGTATGTTGAAGAGAGTGCTTGCGTCTGGCTATGCTCTCGGAGTGTAACTCTCATGATTTAGTTAATCGTTATGAAACGAATAACTGTATGTTGAAGAGAGTGCCTGCGTCTGGCTATGCTCTCGGAGTGTAACTCCCATGATTTAGTTAATCGTTATGAAACGAATAACTGTATGTTGAAGAGAGTGCCTGCGTCTGGCTATGCTCTCGGAGTGTAACTCCCATGATTTAGTTAATCGTTATGAAACGAATAACTGTATGTAGAAGAGAGTGCCTGCGTCTGGCTATGCTCTCGGAGTGTAACTCCCATGATTTAGTTAATCGTTATGAAACGAATAACTATATGTAGAAGAGAGTGCCTGCGTCTGGCTATGCTCTCGGAGTGTAACTCCCATGATTTAGTTAATCGTTATGAAACGAATAACTGTATGTAGAAGAGAGTGCCTGCGTCTGGCTATGCTCTCGGAGTGTAACTCCCATGATTTAGTTAATCGTTATGAAACGAATAACTGTATGTAGAAGAGAGTGCCTACGTCTAGCTATGTATGCTCTCGGAGTGTAACTACCATGATTTAGTTAATCGTTATGAAACGAATAACTGTATGTAGAAGAGAGTGCCTACGTCTGGCTATGTATGCTCTCGGAGTGTAACTCCCATGATTTAGTTAATCGTTATGAAACGAATAACTGTATGTAGAAGAGAGTGCCTACGTCTGGCTATGCTCTCGGAGTGTAACTCCCATGATTTAGTTAATCGTTATGAAACGAATAACTGTATGTAGAAGAGAGTGCCTGCGTCTGGCTATGCTCTCGGAGTGTAACTCCCATTATTTAGTTAATCGTTATGAAACGAATAACTGTATGTAGAAGAGAGTGCCTGCGTCTGGCTATGCTCTCGGAGTGTAACTCCCATTATTTAGTTAATCGTTATGAAACGAATAACTGTATGTAGAAGAGAGTGCCTGCGTCTGGCTATGCTCTCGGAGTGTAACTCCCATGATTTAGTTAATCGTTATGAAACGAATAACTGTATGTAGAAGAGAGTGCCTGCGTCTGGCTATGCTCTCGGTGTGTAACTCCCATGATTTAGTTAATCGTTATGAAACGAATAACTGTATGTAGAAGAGAGTGCCTGCGTCTGGCTATGCTCTCGGAGTGTAACTCCCATGATTTAGTTAATCGTTATGAAACGAATAACTGTATGTAGAAGAGAGTGCCTACGTCTGGCTATGTATGCTCTCGGAGTGTAACTCCCATGATTTAGTTAATCGTTATGAAACGAATAACTGTATGTAGAAGAGAGTGCCTGCGTCTGGCTATGCTCTCGGAGTGTAACTCCCATGATTTAGTTAATCGTTATGAAACGAATAACTGTATGTAGAAGAGAGTGCCTGCGTCTGGCTATGCTCTCGGAGTGTAACTCCCATGATTTAGTTAATCGTTATGAAACGAATAACTGTATGTAGAAGAGAGTGCCTGCGTCTGGCTATGCTCTCGGAGTGTAACTCCCATGATTTAGTTAATCGTTATGAAACGAATAACTGTATGTAGAAGAGAGTTCCTGCGTCTGGCTATGCTCTCGGAGTGTAACTCCCATGATTTAGTTAATCGTTATGAAACGAATAACTGTACGTAGAAGAGAGTGCCTTCGTCTGGCTATGCTCTCGGAGTGTAACTCCCATGATTTAGTTAATCGTTATGAAACGAATAACTGTACGTAGAAGAGAGTGCCTGCGTCTGGCTATGCTCTCGGAGTGTAACTCCCATGATTTAGTTAATCGTTATGAAACGAATAACTGTACGTAGAAGAGAGTGCCTGCGTCTGGCTATGCTCTCGGAGTGTAACTCCCATGATTTAGTTAATCGTTATGAAACGAATAACTGTACGTAGAAGAGAGTGCCTGCGTCTGGCTATGCTCTCGGAGTGTAACTCCCATGATTTAGTTAATCGTTATGAAACGAATAACTGTATGTAGAAGAGAGTGCCTGCGTCTGGCTATGCTCTCGGAGTGTAACTCCCATGATTTAGTTAATCGTTATGAAACGAATAACTGTATGTTGAAGAGAGTGCCTGCGTCTGGCTATGCTCTCGGAGTGTAACTCCCATGATTTAGTTAATCGTTATGAAACGAATAACTGTATGTTGAAGAGAGTGCCTGCGTCTGGCTATGCTCTCGGAGTGTAACTCCAATGATTTAGTTAATCGTTATGAAACGAATAACTGTACGTAGAAGAGAGTGCCTGCGTCTGGCTATGCTCTCGGAGTGTAACTCCCATGATTTAGTTAATCGTTATGAAACGAATAACTTTATGTTGAAGAGAGTGCCTGCGTCTGGCTATGCTCTCGGAGTGTAACTCCCATGATTTAGTTAATCGTTATGAAACGAATAACTGTATGTAGAAGAGAGTGCCTGCGTCTGGCTATGCTCTCGGAGTGTAACTCCCATGATTTAGTTAATCGTTATGAAACGAATAACTGTATGTTGAAGAGAGTGCCTGCGTCTGGCTATGCTCTCGGAGTGTAACTCCCATGATTTAGTTAATCGTTATGAAACGAATAACTGTATGTTGAAGAGAGTGCCTGCGTCTGGCTATGCTCTCGGAGTGTAACTCCCATGATTTAGTTAATCGTTATGAAACGAATAACTGTATGTTGAAGAGAGTGCCTGCGTCTGGCTATGCTCTCGGAGTGTAACTCCCATGATTTAGTTAATCGTTATGAAACGAATAACTGTATGTTGAAGAGAGTGCCTGCGTCTGGCTATGCTCTCGGAGTGTAACTCCCATGATTTAGTTAATCGTTATGAAACGAATAACTGTATGTTGAAGAGAGTGCCTGCGTCTGGCTATGCTCTCGGAGTGTATCTCCCATGATTTAGTTAATCGTTATGAAACGAATAACTGTATGTAGAAGAGAGTGCCTGCGTCTGGCTATGCTCTCGGAGTGTAACTCCCATGATTTAGTTAATCGTTATGAAACGAATAACTGTATGTAGAAGAGAGTGCCTGCGTCTGGCTATGCTCTCGGAGTGTAACTCCCATGATTTAGTTAATCGTTATGAAACGAATAACTGTATGTAGAAGAGAGTGCCTGCGTCTGGCTATGCTCTCGGAGTGTAACTCCCATGATTTAGTTAATCGTTATGAAACGAATAACTGTATGTTGAAGAGAGTGCCTGCGTCTGGCTATGCTCTCGGAGTGTAACTCCCATGATTTAGTTAATCGTTATGAAACGAATAACTGTATGTTGAAGAGAGTGCCTGCGTCTGGCTATGCTCTCGGAGTGTAACTCCCATGATTTAGTTAATCGTTTTGAAACGAATAACTGTATGTTGAAGAGAGTGCCTGCGTCTGGCTATGCTCTCGGAGTGTAACTCCCATGATTTAGTTAATCGTTATGAAACGAATAACTGTATGTAGAAGAGAGTGCCTGCGTCTGGCTATGCTCTCGGAGTGTAACTCCCATGATTTAGTTAATCGTTATGAAACGAATAACTGTATGTTGAAGAGAGTACCTGCGTCTGGCTATGCTCTCGGAGTGTAACTCCCATGATTTAGTTAATCGTTATGAAACGAATAACTGTATGTTGAAGAGAGTGCCTGCGTCTGGCTATGCTCTCGGAGTGTAACTCCCATGATTTAGTTAATCGTTATGAAACGAATAACTGTATGTAGAAGAGAGTGCCTGCGTCTGGCTATGCTCTCGGAGTGTAACTCCCATGATTTAGTTAATCGTTATGAAACGAATAACTGTATGTTGAAGAGAGTGCCTGCGTCTGGCTATGCTCTCGGAGTGTAACTCCCATGATTTAGTTAATCGTTATGAAACGAATAACTGTATGTTGAAGAGAGTGCCTGCGTCTGGCTATGCTCTCGGAGTGTAACTCCCATGATTTAGTTAATCGTTATGAAACGAATAACTGTATGTTGAAGAGAGTGCCTGCGTCTGGCTATGCTCTCGGAGTGTAACTCCCATGATTTAGTTAATCGTTATGAAACGAATAACTGTATGTTGAAGAGAGTGCCTGCGTCTGGCTATGCTCTCGGAGTGTAACTCCCATGATTTAGTTAATCGTTATGAAACGAATAACTGTATGTTGAAGAGAGTGCCTGCGTCTGGCTATGCTCTCGGAGTGTATCTCCCATGATTTAGTTAATCGTTATGAAACGAATAACTGTATGTAGAAGAGAGTGCCTGCGTCTGGCTATGCTCTCGGAGTGTAACTCCCATGATTTAGTTAATCGTTATGAAACGAATAACTGTATGTAGAAGAGAGTGCCTGCGTCTGGCTATGCTCTCGGAGTGTAACTCCCATGATTTAGTTAATCGTTATGAAACGAATAACTGTATGTAGAAGAGAGTGCCTGCGTCTGGCTATGCTCTCGGAGTGTAACTCCCATGATTTAGTTAATCGTTATGAAACGAATAACTGTATGTTGAAGAGAGTGCCTGCGTCTGGCTATGCTCTCGGAGTGTAACTCCCATGATTTAGTTAATCGTTATGAAACGAATAACTGTATGTTGAAGAGAGTGCCTGCGTCTGGCTATGCTCTCGGAGTGTAACTCTCATGATTTAGTTAATCGTTATGAAACGAATAACTGTATGTTGAAGAGAGTGCCTGCGTCTGGCTATGCTCTCGGAGTGTACCTCCCATGATTTAGTTAATCGTTATGAAACGAATAACTGTATGTTGAAGAGAGTGCCTGCGTCTGGCTATGCTCTCGGAGTGTAACTCCCATGATTTAGTTAATCGTTATGAAACGAATAACTGTATGTAGAAGAGAGTGCCTGCGTCTGGCTATGCTCTCGGAGTGTAACTCCCATGATTTAGTTAATCGTTATGAAACGAATAACTGTATGTAGAAGAGAGTGCCTGCGTCTGGCTATGCTCTCGGAGTGTAACTCCCATGATTTAGTTAATCGTTATGAAACGAATAACTGTATGTAGAAGAGAGTGCCTGCGTCTGGCTATGCTCTCGGAGTGTAACTCCCATGATTTAGTTAATCGTTATGAAACGAATAACTGTATGTAGAAGAGAGTGCCTACGTCTAGCTATGTATGCTCTCGGAGTGTAACTACCATGATTTAGTTAATCGTTATGAAACGAATAACTGTATGTAGAAGAGAGTGCCTACGTCTGGCTATGTATGCTCTCGGAGTGTAACTCCCATGATTTAGTTAATCGTTATGAAACGATTAACTGTATGTAGAAGAGAGTGCCTACGTCTGGCTATGCTCTCGGAGTGTAACTCCCATGATTTAGTTAATCGTTATGAAACGAATAACTGTATGTAGAAGAGAGTGCCTGCGTCTGGCTATGCTCTCGGAGTGTAACTCCCATTATTTAGTTAATCGTTATGAAACGAATAACTGTATGTTGAAGAGAGTGCCTGCGTCTGGCTATGCTCTCGGAGTGTAACTCCCATGATTTAGTTAATCGTTATGAAACGAATAACTGTACGTTGAAGAGAGTGCCTGCGTCTGGCTATGCTCTCGGAGTGTAACTCCCATGATTTAGTTAATCGTTATGAAACGAATAACTTTATGTTGAAGAGAGTGCCTGCGTCTGGCTATGCTCTCGGAGTGTAACTCCCATGATTTAGTTAATCGTTATGAAACGAATAACTGTATGTAGAAGAGAGTGCCTGCGTCTGGCTATGCTCTCGGAGTGTAACTCCCATGATTTAGTTAATCGTTATGAAACGAATAACTGTATGTAGAAGAGAGTGCCTACGTCTAGCTATGTATGCTCTCGGAGTGTAACTACCATGATTTAGTTAATCGTTATGAAACGAATAACTGTATGTAGAAGAGAGTGCCTACGTCTGGCTATGTATGCTCTCGGAGTGTAACTCCCATGATTTAGTTAATCGTTATGAAACGAATAACTGTATGTAGAAGAGAGTGCCTACGTCTGGCTATGCTCTCGGAGTGTAACTCCCATGATTTAGTTAATCGTTATGAAACGAATAACTGTATGTAGAAGAGAGTGCCTGCGTCTGGCTATGCTCTCGGAGTGTAACTCCCATTATTTAGTTAATCGTTATGAAACGAATAACTGTATGTAGAAGAGAGTGCCTGCGTCTGGCTATGCTCTCGGAGTGTAACTCCCATTATTTAGTTAATCGTTATGAAACGAATAACTGTATGTAGAAGAGAGTGCCTGCGTCTGGCTATGCTCTCGGAGTGTAACTCCCATGATTTAGTTAATCGTTATGAAACGAATAACTGTATGTAGAAGAGAGTGCCTGCGTCTGGCTATGCTCTCGGTGTGTAACTCCCATGATTTAGTTAATCGTTATGAAACGAATAACTGTATGTAGAAGAGAGTGCCTGCGTCTGGCTATGCTCTCGGAGTGTAACTCCCATGATTTAGTTAATCGTTATGAAACGAATAACTGTACGTAGAAGAGAGTGCCTTCGTCTGGCTATGCTCTCGGAGTGTAACTCCCATGATTTAGTTAATCGTTATGAAACGAATAACTGTACGTAGAAGAGAGTGCCTGCGTCTGGCTATGCTCTCGGAGTGTAACTCCCATGATTTAGTTAATCGTTATGAAACGAATAACTGTACGTAGAAGAGAGTGCCTGCGTCTGGCTATGCTCTCGGAGTGTAACTCCCATGATTTAGTTAATCGTTATGAAACGAATAACTGTACGTAGAAGAGAGTGCCTGCGTCTGGCTATGCTCTCGGAGTGTAACTCCCATGATTTAGTTAATCGTTATGAAACGAATAACTGTATGTAGAAGAGAGTGCCTGCGTCTGGCTATGCTCTCGGAGTGTAACTCCCATGATTTAGTTAATCGTTATGAAACGAATAACTGTATGTTGAAGAGAGTGCCTGCGTCTGGCTATGCTCTCGGAGTGTAACTCCCATGATTTAGTTAATCGTTATGAAACGAATAACTGTATGTTGAAGAGAGTGCCTGCGTCTGGCTATGCTCTCGGAGTGTAACTCCCATGATTTAGTTAATCGTTATGAAACGAATAACTGTACGTAGAAGAGAGTGCCTGCGTCTGGCTATGCTCTCGGAGTGTAACTCCCATGATTTAGTTAATCGTTATGAAACGAATAACTTTATGTTGAAGAGAGTGCCTGCGTCTGGCTATGCTCTCGGAGTGTAACTCCCATGATTTAGTTAATCGTTATGAAACGAATAACTGTATGTTGAAGAGAGTGCCTGCGTCTGGCTATGCTCTCGGAGTGTAACTCCCATGATTTAGTTAATCGTTATGAAACGAATAACTGTATGTTGAAGAGAGTGCCTGCGTCTGGCTATGCTCTCGGAGTGTAACTCCCATGATTTAGTTAATCGTTATGAAACGAATAACTGTATGTAGAAGAGAGTGCCTGCGTCTGGCTATGCTCTCGGAGTGTACCTCCCATGATTTAGTTAATCGTTATGAAACGAATAACTGTATGTAGAAGAGAGTGCCTGCGTCTGGCTATGCTCTCGGAGTGTAACTCCCATGATTTAGTTAATCGTTATGAAACGAATAACTGTATGTTGAAGAGAGTGCCTGCGTCTGGCTATGCTCTCGGAGTGTAACTCCCATGATTTAGTTAATCGTTATGAAACGAATAACTGAATGTTGAAGAGAGTGCCTGCGTCTGGCTATGCTCTCGGAGTGTAACTCCCATGATTTAGTTAATCGTTATGAAACGAATAACTGTATGTAGAAGAGAGTGCCTGCGTCTGGCTATGCTCTCGGAGTGTAACTCCCATGATTTAGTTAATCGTTATGAAACGAATAACTGTACGTAGAAGAGAGTGCCTGCGTCTGGCTATGCTCTCGGAGTGTAACTCCCATGATTTAGTTAATCGTTATGAAACGAATAACTGTACGTAGAAGAGAGTGCCTGCGTCTGGCTATGCTCTCGGAGTGTAACTCCCATGATTTAGTTAATCGTTATGAAACGAATAACTGTACGTAGAAGAGAGTGCCTGCGTCTGGCTATGCTCTCGGAGTGTAACTCCCATGATTTAGTTAATCGTTATGAAACGAATAACTGTATGTAGAAGAGAGTGCCTGCGTCTGGCTATGCTCTCGGAGTGTAACTCCCATGATTTAGTTAATCGTTATGAAACGAATAACTGTATGTTGAAGAGAGTACCTGCGTCTGGCTATGCTCTCGGAGTGTAACTCCCATGATTTAGTTAATCGTTATGAAACGAATAACTGTATGTTGAAGAGAGTGCCTGCGTCTGGCTATGCTCTCGGAGTGTAACTCCCATGATTTAGTTAATCGTTATGAAACGAATAACTGTATGTTGAAGAGAGTGCCTGCGTCTGGCTATGCTCTCGGAGTGTAACTCCCATGATTTAGTTAATCGTTATGAAACGAATAACTGTATGTTGAAGAGAGTGCCTGCGTCTGGCTATGCTCTCGGAGTGTAACTCTCATGATTTAGTTAATCGTTATGAAACGAATAACTGTATGTTGAAGAGAGTGCCTGCGTCTGGCTATGCTCTCGGAGTGTAACTCCCATGATTTAGTTAATCGTTATGAAACGAATAACTGTATGTTGAAGAGAGTGCCTGCGTCTGGCTATGCTCTCGGAGTGTAACTCCCATGATTTAGTTAATCGTTATGAAACGAATAACTGTATGTAGAAGAGAGTGCCTGCGTCTGGCTATGCTCTCGGAGTGTAACTCCCATGATTTAGTTAATCGTTATGAAACGAATAACTGTATGTAGAAGAGAGTGCCTGCGTCTGGCTATGCTCTCGGAGTGTAACTCCCATGATTTAGTTAATCGTTATGAAACGAATAACTGTATGTAGAAGAGAGTGCCTGCGTCTGGCTATGCTCTCGGAGTGTAACTCCCATGATTTAGTTAATCGTTATGAAACGAATAACTGTATGTAGAAGAGAGTGCCTACGTCTAGCTATGTATGCTCTCGGAGTGTAACTACCATGATTTAGTTAATCGTTATGAAACGAATAACTGTATGTAGAAGAGAGTGCCTACGTCTGGCTATGTATGCTCTCGGAGTGTAACTCCCATGATTTAGTTAATCGTTATGAAACGAATAACTGTATGTAGAAGAGAGTGCCTACGTCTGGCTATGCTCTCGGAGTGTAACTCCCATGATTTAGTTAATCGTTATGAAACGAATAACTGTATGTAGAAGAGAGTGCCTGCGTCTGGCTATGCTCTCGGAGTGTAACTCCCATTATTTAGTTAATCGTTATGAAACGAATAACTGTATGTAGAAGAGAGTGCCTGCGTCTGGCTATGCTCTCGGAGTGTAACTCCCATTATTTAGTTAATCGTTATGAAACGAATAACTGTATGTAGAAGAGAGTGCCTGCGTCTGGCTATGCTCTCGGAGTGTAACTCCCATGATTTAGTTAATCGTTATGAAACGAATAACTGTATGTAGAAGAGAGTGCCTGCGTCTGGCTATGCTCTCGGTGTGTAACTCCCATGATTTAGTTAATCGTTATGAAACGAATAACTGTATGTAGAAGAGAGTGCCTGCGTCTGGCTATGCTCTCGGAGTGTAACTCCCATGATTTAGTTAATCGTTATGAAACGAATAACTGTATGTAGAAGAGAGTGCCTACGTCTGGCTATGTATGCTCTCGGAGTGTAACTCCCATGATTTAGTTAATCGTTATGAAACGAATAACTGTATGTAGAAGAGAGTGCCTGCGTCTGGCTATGCTCTCGGAGTGTAACTCCCATGATTTAGTTAATCGTTATGAAACGAATAACTGTATGTAGAAGAGAGTGCCTGCGTCTGGCTATGCTCTCGGAGTGTAACTCCCATGATTTAGTTAATCGTTATGAAACGAATAACTGTATGTAGAAGAGAGTGCCTGCGTCTGGCTATGCTCTCGGAGTGTAACTCCCATGATTTAGTTAATCGTTATGAAACGAATAACTGTATGTAGAAGAGAGTTCCTGCGTCTGGCTATGCTCTCGGAGTGTAACTCCCATGATTTAGTTAATCGTTATGAAACGAATAACTGTACGTAGAAGAGAGTGCCTTCGTCTGGCTATGCTCTCGGAGTGTAACTCCCATGATTTAGTTAATCGTTATGAAACGAATAACTGTACGTAGAAGAGAGTGCCTGCGTCTGGCTATGCTCTCGGAGTGTAACTCCCATGATTTAGTTAATCGTTATGAAACGAATAACTGTACGTAGAAGAGAGTGCCTGCGTCTGGCTATGCTCTCGGAGTGTAACTCCCATGATTTAGTTAATCGTTATGAAACGAATAACTGTACGTAGAAGAGAGTGCCTGCGTCTGGCTATGCTCTCGGAGTGTAACTCCCATGATTTAGTTAATCGTTATGAAACGAATAACTGTATGTAGAAGAGAGTGCCTGCGTCTGGCTATGCTCTCGGAGTGTAACTCCCATGATTTAGTTAATCGTTATGAAACGAATAACTGTATGTTGAAGAGAGTGCCTGCGTCTGGCTATGCTCTCGGAGTGTAACTCCCATGATTTAGTTAATCGTTATGAAACGAATAACTGTATGTTGAAGAGAGTGCCTGCGTCTGGCTATGCTCTCGGAGTGTAACTCCCATGATTTAGTTAATCGTTATGAAACGAATAACTGTACGTAGAAGAGAGTGCCTGCGTCTGGCTATGCTCTCGGAGTGTAACTCCCATGATTTAGTTAATCGTTATGAAACGAATAACTTTATGTTGAAGAGAGTGCCTGCGTCTGGCTATGCTCTCGGAGTGTAACTCCCATGATTTAGTTAATCGTTATGAAACGAATAACTGTATGTTGAAGAGAGTGCCTGCGTCTGGCTATGCTCTCGGAGTGTAACTCCCATGATTTAGTTAATCGTTATGAAACGAATAACTGTATGTTGAAGAGAGTGCCTGCGTCTGGCTATGCTCTCGGAGTGTAACTCCCATGATTTAGTTAATCGTTATGAAACGAATAACTGTATGTAGAAGAGAGTGCCTGCGTCTGGCTATGCTCTCGGAGTGTACCTCCCATGATTTAGTTAATCGTTATGAAACGAATAACTGTATGTAGAAGAGAGTGCCTGCGTCTGGCTATGCTCTCGGAGTGTAACTCCCATGATTTAGTTAATCGTTATGAAACGAATAACTGTATGTTGAAGAGAGTGCCTGCGTCTGGCTATGCTCTCGGAGTGTAACTCCCATGATTTAGTTAATCGTTATGAAACGAATAACTGTATGTTGAAGAGAGTGCCTGCGTCTGGCTATGCTCTCGGAGTGTAACTCCCATGATTTAGTTAATCGTTATGAAACGAATAACTGTATGTAGAAGAGAGTGCCTGCGTCTGGCTATGCTCTCGGAGTGTAACTCCCATGATTTAGTTAATCGTTATGAAACGAATAACTGTACGTAGAAGAGAGTGCCTGCGTCTGGCTATGCTCTCGGAGTGTAACTCCCATGATTTAGTTAATCGTTATGAAACGAATAACTGTACGTAGAAGAGAGTGCCTGCGTCTGGCTATGCTCTCGGAGTGTAACTCCCATGATTTAGTTAATCGTTATGAAACGAATAACTGTACGTAGAAGAGAGTGCCTGCGTCTGGCTATGCTCTCGGAGTGTAACTCCCATGATTTAGTTAATCGTTATGAAACGAATAACTGTATGTAGAAGAGAGTGCCTGCGTCTGGCTATGCTCTCGGAGTGTAACTCCCATGATTTAGTTAATCGTTATGAAACGAATAACTGTATGTTGAAGAGAGTACCTGCGTCTGGCTATGCTCTCGGAGTGTAACTCCCATGATTTAGTTAATCGTTATGAAACGAATAACTGTATGTTGAAGAGAGTGCCTGCGTCTGGCTATGCTCTCGGAGTGTAACTCCCATGATTTAGTTAATCGTTATGAAACGAATAACTGTATGTAGAAGAGAGTGCCTGCGTCTGGCTATGCTCTCGGAGTGTAACTCCCATGATTTAGTTAATCGTTATGAAACGAATAACTGTATGTTGAAGAGAGTGCCTGCGTCTGGCTATGCTCTCGGAGTGTAACTCCCATGATTTAGTTAATCGTTATGAAACGAATAACTGTATGTTGAAGAGAGTGCCTGCGTCTGGCTATGCTCTCGGAGTGTAACTCCCATGATTTAGTTAATCGTTATGAAACGAATAACTGTATGTTGAAGAGAGTGCCTGCGTCTGGCTATGCTCTCGGAGTGTAACTCCCATGATTTAGTTAATCGTTATGAAACGAATAACTGTATGTTGAAGAGAGTGCCTGCGTCTGGCTATGCTCTCGGAGTGTAACTCCCATGATTTAGTTAATCGTTATGAAACGAATAACTGTATGTTGAAGAGAGTGCCTGCGTCTGGCTATGCTCTCGGAGTGTATCTCCCATGATTTAGTTAATCGTTATGAAACGAATAACTGTATGTAGAAGAGAGTGCCTGCGTCTGGCTATGCTCTCGGAGTGTAACTCCCATGATTTAGTTAATCGTTATGAAACGAATAACTGTATGTAGAAGAGAGTGCCTGCGTCTGGCTATGCTCTCGGAGTGTAACTCCCATGATTTAGTTAATCGTTATGAAACGAATAACTGTATGTAGAAGAGAGTGCCTGCGTCTGGCTATGCTCTCGGAGTGTAACTCCCATGATTTAGTTAATCGTT
>NW_025576146.1:0-17135 GCF_905147105.1 Pieris brassicae
GTGTAACTCCCATGATTTAGTTAATCGTTATGAAACGAATAACTGTATGTAGAAGAGAGTGCCTACGTCTGGCTATGTATGCTCTCGGAGTGTAACTCCCATGATTTAGTTAATCGTTATGAAACTAATAACTGTATGTTGAAGAGAGTGCCTGCGTCTGGCTATGCTCTCGGAGTGTAACTCCCATGATTTAGTTAATCGTTATGAAACGAATAACTGTATGTAGAAGAGAGTGCCTGCGTCTGGCTATGTATGCTCTCGGAGTGTAACTCCCATGATTTAGTTAATCGTTATGAAACGAATAACTGTATGTAGAAGAGAGTGCCTACGTCTGGCTATGTATGCTCTCGGAGTGTAACTCCCATGATTTAGTTAATCGTTATGAAACGAATAACTGTATGTTGAAGAGAGTGCCTGCGTCAGGCTATGCTCTCGGAGTGTAACTCCCATGATTTAGTTAATCGTTATGAAACGAATAACTGTATGTAGAAGAGAGTGCCTGCGTCTGGCTATGCTCTCGGAGTGTAACTCCCATGATTTAGTTAATCGTTACGAAACGAATAACTGTATGTAGAAGAGAGTGCCTGCGTCTGGCTATGCTCTCGGAGTGTAACTCCCATGATTTAGTTAATCGGTATGAAACGAATAACTGTATGTTGAAGAGAGTGCCTGCGTCTGGCTATGCTCTCGGAGTGTAACTCCCATGATTTAGTTAATCGTTATGAAACGAATAACTGTAATGTAGAAGAGAGTGCCTGCGTCTGGCTATGCTCTCGGAGTGTAACTCCCATGATTTAGTTAATCGTTATGAAACGAATAACTGTATGTAGAAGAGAGTGCCTGCGTCTGACTATGCTCTCGGAGTGTAACTCCCATGATTTAGTTAATCGTTATGAAACGAATAACTGTATGTTGAAGAGAGTGCCTGCGTCTGGCTATGCTCTCGGAGTGTAACTCCATGATTTAGTTAATCGTTATGAAACGAATAACTGTATGTAGAAGAGAGTGCCTGCGTCGGGCTATGCTCTCGGAGTGTAACTCCCATGATTTAGTTAATCGTTATGAAACGAATAACTGTATGTAGAAGAGAGTGCCTGCGTCTGACCTATGCTCTCGGAGTGTAACTCCCATGATTTAGTTAATCGTTATGAAACGAATAACTGTATGTTGAAGAGAGTGCCTGCGTCTGGCTATGCTCTCGGAGTGTAACTCCCATGATTTAGTTAATCGTTATGAAACGAATAACTGTATGTAGAAGAGAGTGCCTGCGTCGGGCTATGCTCTCGGAGTGTAACTCCCATGATTTAGTTAATCGTTATGAAACGAATAACTGTATGTAGAAGAGAGTGCCTGCGTCTGGCTATGCTCTCGGAGTGTAACTCCCATGATTTAGTTAATCGTTATGAACGAATAACTGTATGTAGAAGAGAGTGCCTGCGTCTGACTATGCTCTCGGAGTGTAACTCCCATGATTTAGTTAATCGTTATGAAACGAATAACTGTATGTTGAAGAGAGTGCCTGCGTCTGGCTATGCTCTCGGAGTGTAACTCCCATGATTTAGTTAATCGTTATGAAACGAATAACTGTATGTAGAAGAGAGTGCCTGCGTCGGGCTATGCTCTCGGAGTGTAACTCCCATGATTTAGTTAATCGTTATGAAACGAATAACTGTATGTAGAAGAGAGTGCCTGCGTCTGGCTATGCTCTCGGAGTGTAACTCCCATGATTTAGTTAATCGTTATGAAACGAATAACTGTATGTAGAAGAGAGTGCCTACGTCTGGCTATGTATGCTCTCGGAGTGTAACTCCCATGATTTAGTTAATCGTTATGAAACGAATAACTGTATGTAGAAGAGAGTGCCTGCGTCTGGCTATGCTTCGCGAGTGTAACTCCCATGATTTAGTTAATCGTTATGAAACGAATAACTGTATGTAGAAGAGAGTGCCTGCGTCTGGCTATGCTCTCGGAGTGTAACTCCCATGATTTAGTTAATCGTTATGAAACGAATAACTGTATGTTGAAGAGAGTGCCTGCGTCTGGCTATGCTCTCGGAGTGTAACTCCATGATTTAGTTAATCGTTATGAAACGAATAACTGTATGTAGAAGAGAGTGCCTTCGTCTGGCTATGCTCTCGGAGTGTAACTCCCATGATTTAGTTAATCGTTATGAAACGAATAACTGTATGTAGAAGAGAGTGCCTGCGTCTGGCTATGCTCTCGGAGTGTAACTCCCATGATTTAGTTAATCGTTATGAAACGAATAACTGTATGTTGAAGAGAGTGCCTGCGTCTGGCTATGCTCTCGGAGTGTAACTCCCATGATTTAGTTAATCGTTATGAAACGAATAACTGTATGTAGAAGAGAGTGCCTGCGTCTGGCTATGCTCTCGGAGTGTAACTCCCATGATTTAGTTAATCGTTATGAAACGAATAACTGTATGTAGAAGAGAGTGCCTGCGTCTGGCTATGCTCTCGGAGTGTAACTCCCATGATTTAGTTAATCGTTATGAAACGAATAACTGTATGTAGAAGAGAGTGCCTGCGTCTGGCTATGCTCTCGGAGTGTAACTCCCATGATTTAGTTAATCGTTATGAAACGAATAACTGTATGTAGAAGAGAGTGCCTGCGTCTGGCTATGCTCTCGGAGTGTAACTCCCATGATTTAGTTAATCGTTATGAAACGAATAACTGTATGTTGAAGAGAGTGCCTGCGTCTGGCTATGCTCTCGGAGTGTAACTCCCATGATTTAGTTAATCGTTATGAAACGAATAACTGTATGTAGAAGAGAGTGCCTGCGTCTGGCTATGCTCTCGGAGTGTAACTCCCATGATTTAGTTAATCGTTATGAAACGAATAACTGTATGTAGAAGAGAGTGCCTGCGTCTGGCTATGCTCTCGGAGTGTAACTCGCATGATTTAGTTAATCGTTATGAAACGAATAACTGTATGTAGAAGAGAGTGCCTGCGTCTGGCTATGCTCTCGGAGTGTAACTCCCATGATTTAGTTAATCGTTATGAAACGAATAACTGTATGTAGAAGAGAGTGCCTGCGTCTGGCTATGCTCTCGGAGTGTAACTCCCATGATTTAGTTAATCGTTATGAAACGAATAACTGTATGTTGAAGAGAGTGCCTGCGTCTGGCTATGCTCTCGGAGTGTAACTCCCATGATTTAGTTAATCGTTATGAAACGAATAACTGTATGTAGAAGAGAGTGCCTGCGTCTGGCTATGCTCTCGGAGTGTAACTCCCATGATTTAGTTAATCGTTATGAAACGAATAACTGTATGTAGAAGAGAGTGCCTGCGTCTGGCTATGCTCTCGGAGTGTAACTCCCATGATTTAGTTAATCGTTATGAAACGAATAACTGTATGTAGAAGAGAGTGCCTGCGTCTGGCTATGCTCTCGGAGTGTAACTCCCATGATTTAGTTAATCGTTATGAAACGAATAACTGTATGTTGAAGAGAGTGCCTGCGTCTGGCTATGCTCTCGGAGTGTAACTCCCATGATTTAGTTAATCGTTATGAAACGAATAACTGTATGTAGAAGAGAGTGCCTGCGTCTGGCTATGCTCTCGGAGTGTAACTCCCATGATTTAGTTAATCGTTATGAAACGAATAACTGTATGTAGAAGAGAGTGCCTGCGTCTGGCTATGCTCTCGGAGTGTAACTCCCATGATTTAGTTAATCGTTATGAAACGAATAACTGTATGTAGAAGAGAGTGCCTGCGTCTGGCTATGCTCTCGGAGTGTAACTCCCATGATTTAGTTAATCGTTATGAAACGAATAACTGTATGTTGAAGAGAGTGCCTGCGTCTGGCTATGCTCTCGGAGTGTAACTCCCATGATTTAGTTAATCGTTATGAAACGAATAACTGTATGTAGAAGAGAGTGCCTGCGTCTGGCTATGCTCTCGGAGTGTAACTCCCATGATTTAGTTAATCGTTATGAAACGAATAACTGTATGTAGAAGAGAGTGCCTGCGTCTGGCTATGCTCTCGGAGTGTAACTCCATGATTTAGTTAATCGTTATGAAACGAAATAACTGTATGTAGAAGAGAGTGCCTGCGTCTGGCTATGCTCTCGGAGTGTAACTCCCATGATTTAGTTAATCGTTATGAAACGAATAACTGTATGTAGAAGAGAGTGCCTACGTCTGGCTTTGTATGCTCTCGGAGTGTAACTCCCATGATTTAGTTAATCGTTATGAAACGAATAACTGTATGTTGAAGAGAGTGCCTGCGTCTGGCTATGCTCTCGGAGTGTAACTCCCATGATTTAGTTAATCGTTATGAACGAATAACTGTATGAGAAGAGAGTGCCTGCGTCTGGCTATGCTCTCGGAGTGTAACTCCCATGATTTAGTTAATCGTTATGAAACGAATAACTGTATGTAGAAGAGAGTGCCTGCGTCTGGCTATGCTCTCGGAGTGTAACTCCCATGATTTAGTTTAATCGTTATGAAACGAATAACTGTATGTAGAAGAGAGTGCCTGCGTCTGGCTATGCTCTCGGAGTGTAACTCCCATGATTTAGTTAATCGTTATGAAACGAATAACTGTATGTAGAAGAGAGTGCCTGCGTCTGGCTATGCTCTCGGAGTGTAACTCCCATGATTTAGTTAATCGTTATGAAACGAATAACTGTATGTAGAAGAGAGTGCCTACGTCTCGCTATGTATGCTCTCGGAGTGTAACTCCCATGATTTAGTTAATCGTTATGAAACGAATAACTGTATGTAGAAGAGAGTGCCTGCGTCTGGCTATGCTCTCGGAGTGTAACTCCCATGATTTAGTTAATCGTTATGAAACGAATAACTGTATGTAGAAGAGAGTGCCTGCGTCTGGCTATGCTCTCGGAGTGTAACTCCCATGATTTAGTTAATCGTTATGAAACGAATAACTGTATGTAGAAGAGAGTGCCTGCGTCTGGCTATGCTCTCGGAGTGTAACTCCCATGATTTAGTTAATCGTTATGAAACGAATAACTGTATGTAGAAGAGAGTGCCTGCGTCTGGCTATGCTCTCGGAGTGTAACTCCCATGATTTAGTTAATCGTTATGAAACGAATAACTGTATGTAGAAGAGAGTGCCTACGTCTGGCTTTGTATGCTCTCGGAGTGTAACTCCCATGATTTAGTTAATCGTTATGAAACGAATAACTGTATGTTGAAGAGAGTGCCTGCGTCTGGCTATGCTCTCGGAGTGTAACTCCCATGATTTAGTTAATCGTTATGAAACGAATAACTGTATGTAGAAGAGAGTGCCTGCGTCTGGCTATGTATGCTCTCGGAGTGTAACTCCCATGATTTAGTTAATCGTTATGAAACGAATAACTGTATGTAGAAGAGAGTGCCTACGTCTGGCTATGTATTCTCTCGGAGTGTAACTCCCATGATTTAGTTAATCGTTATGAAACGAATAACTGTATGTTGAAGAGAGTGCCTGCGTCTGGCTATGCTCTCGGAGTGTAACTCCCATGATTTAGTTAATCGTTATGAAACGAATAACTGTATGTAGAAGAGAGTGCCTGCGTCTGGCTATGCTCTCGGAGTGTAACTCCCATGATTTAGTTAATCGTTATGAAACGAATAACTGTATGTAGAAGAGAGTGCCTGCGTCTGGCTATGCTCTCGGAGTGTAACTCCCATGATTTAGTTAATCGTTATGAAACGAATAACTGTATGTAGAAGAGAGTGCCTGCGTCTGGCTATGCTCTCGGAGTGTAACTCCCATGATTTAGTTAATCGTTATGAAACGAATAACTGTATGTAGAAGAGAGTGCCTACGTCTGGCTATGTATGCTCTCGGAGTGTAACTCCCATGATTTAGTTAATCGTTATGAAACTAATAACTGTATGTTGAAGAGAGTGCCTGCGTCTGGCTATGCTCTCGGAGTGTACCTCCCATGATTTAGTTAATCGTTATGAAACGAATAACTGTATGTAGAAGAGAGTGCCTGCGTCTGGCTATGTATGCTCTCGGAGTGTAACTCCCATGATTTAGTTAATCGTTATGAAACGAATAACTGTATGTAGAAGAGAGTGCCTACGTCTGGCTATGTATGCTCTCGGAGTGTAACTCCCATGATTTAGTTAATCGTTATGAAACGAATAACTGTATGTTGAAGAGAGTGCCTGCGTCAGGCTATGCTCTCGGAGTGTAACTCCCATGATTTAGTTAATCGTTATGAAACGAATAACTGTATGTAGAAGAGAGTGCCTGCGTCTGGCTATGCTCTCGGAGTGTAACTCCCATGATTTAGTTAATCGTTATGAAACGAATAACTGTATGTAGAAGAGAGTGCCTGCGTCGGGCTATGCTCTCGGAGTGTAACTCCCATGATTTAGTTAATCGTTATGAAACGAATAACTGTATGTAGAAGAGAGTGCCTGCGTCTGGCTATGCTCTCGGAGTGTAACTCCCATGATTTAGTTAATCGTTATGAAACGAATAACTGTATGTAGAAGAGAGTGCCTGCGTCTGGCTATGCTCTCGGAGTGTAACTCCCATGATTTAGTTAATCGTTATGAAACGAATAACTGTATGTAGAAGAGAGTGCCTGCGTCTGGCTATGCTCTCGGAGTGTAACTCCCATGATTAAGTTAATCGTTATGAAACGAATAACTGTATGTAGAAGAGAGTGCCTACGTCTGGCTATGTATGCTCTCGGAGTGTAACTCCCATGATTTAGTTAATCGTTATGAAACGAATAACTGTATGTTGAAGAGAGTGCCTGCGTCTGGCTATGCTCTCGGAGTGTAACTCCCATGATTTAGTTAATCGTTATGAAACGAATAACTGTATGTAGAAGAGAGTGCCTGCGTCTGGCTATGTATGCTCTCGGAGTGTAACTCCCATGATTTAGTTAATCGTTATGAAACGAATAACTGTATGTAGAAGAGAGTGCCTACGTCTGGCTATGTATGCTCTCGGAGTGTAACTCCCATGATTTAGTTAATCGTTATGAAACGAATAACTGTATGTTGAAGGGAGTGCCTGCGTCTGGCTATGCTCTCGGAGTGTAACTCCCATGATTTAGTTAATCGTTATGAAACGAATAACTGTATGTAGAAGAGAGTGCCTGCGTCTGGCTATGCTCTCGGAGTGTAACTCCCATGATTTAGTTAATCGTTATGAAACGAATAACTGTATGTAGAAGAGAGTGCCTGCGTCTGGCTATGCTCTCGGAGTGTAACTCCCATGATTTAGTTAATCGTTATGAAACGAATAACTGTATGTAGAAGAGAGTGCCTGCGTCTGGCTATGCTCTCGGAGTGTAACTCCCATGATTTAGTTAATCGTTATGAAACGAATAACTGTATGTAGAAGAGAGTGCCTACGTCTGGCTATGTATGCTCTCGGAGTGTAACTCCCATGATTTAGTTAATCGTTATGAAACTAATAACTGTATGTTGAAGAGAGTGCCTGCGTCTGGCTATGCTCTCGGAGTGTAACTCCCATGATTTAGTTAATCGTTATGAAACGAATAACTGTATGTAGAAGAGAGTGCCTGCGTCTGGCTATGTATGCTCTCGGAGTGTAACTCCCATGATTTAGTTAATCGTTATGAAACGAATAACTGTATGTAGAAGAGAGTGCCTACGTCTGGCTATGTATGCTCTCGGAGTGTAACTCCCATGATTTAGTTAATCGTTATGAAACGAATAACTGTATGTTGAAGAGAGTGCCTGCGTCAGGCTATGCTCTCGGAGTGTAACTCCCATGATTTAGTTAATCGTTATGAAACGAATAACTGTATGTAGAAGAGAGTGCCTGCGTCTGGCTATGCTCTCGGAGTGTAACTCCCATGATTTAGTTAATCGTTACGAAACGAATAACTGTATGTAGAAGAGAGTGCCTGCGTCTGGCTATGCTCTCGGAGTGTAACTCCCATGATTTAGTTAATCGTTATGAAACGAATAACTGTATGTTGAAGAGAGTGCCTGCGTCTGGCTATGCTCTCGGAGTGTAACTCCCATGATTTAGTTAATCGTTATGAAACGAATAACTGTATGTAGAAGAGAGTGCCTGCGTCTGGCTATGCTCTCGGAGTGTAACTCCCATGATTTAGTTAATCGTTATGAAACGAATAACTGTATGTAGAAGAGAGTGCCTGCGTCTGACTATGCTCTCGGAGTGTAACTCCCATGATTTAGTTAATCGTTATGAAACGAATAACTGTATGTTGAAGAGAGTGCCTGCGTCTGGCTATGCTCTCGGAGTGTAACTCCCATGATTTAGTTAATCGTTATGAAACGAATAACTGTATGTAGAAGAGAGTGCCTGCGTCGGGCTATGCTCTCGGAGTGTAACTCCCATGATTTAGTTAATCGTTATGAAACGAATAACTGTATGTAGAAGAGAGTGCCTGCGTCTGACTATGCTCTCGGAGTGTAACTCCCATGATTTAGTTAATCGTTATGAAACGAATAACTGTATGTTGAAGAGAGTGCCTGCGTCTGGCTATGCTCTCGGAGTGTAACTCCCATGATTTAGTTAATCGTTATGAAACGAATAACTGTATGTAGAAGAGAGTGCCTGCGTCGGGCTATGCTCTCGGAGTGTAACTCCCATGATTTAGTTAATCGTTATGAAACGAATAACTGTATGTAGAAGAGAGTGCCTGCGTCTGGCTATGCTCTCGGAGTGTAACTCCCATGATTTAGTTAATCGTTATGAAACGAATAACTGTATGTAGAAGAGAGTGCCTGCGTCTGGCTATGCTCTCGGAGTGTAACTCCCATGATTTAGTTAATCGTTATGAAACGAATAACTGTATGTTGAAGAGAGTGCCTGCGTCTGGCTATGCTCTCGGAGTGTAACTCCCATGATTTAGTTAATCGTTATGAAACGAATAACTGTATGTAGAAGAGAGTGCCTGCGTCGGGCTATGCTCTCGGAGTGTAACTCCCATGATTTAGTTAATCGTTATGAAACGAATAACTGTATGTAGAAGAGAGTGCCTGCGTCTGGCTATGCTCTCGGAGTGTAACTCCCATGATTTAGTTAATCGTTATGAAACGAATAACTGTATGTAGAAGAGAGTGCCTACGTCTGGCTATGTATGCTCTCGGGGTGTAACTCCCATGATTTAGTTAATCGTTATGAAACGAATAACTGTATGTAGAAGAGAGTGCCTGCGTCTGGCTATGCTCTCGGAGTGTAACTCCCATGATTTAGTTAATCGTTATGAAACGAATAACTGTATGTAGAAGAGAGTGCCTGCGTCTGGCTATGCTCTCGGAGTGTAACTCCCATGATTTAGTTAATCGTTATGAAACGAATAACTGTATGTTGAAGAGAGTGCCTGCGTCTGGCTATGCTCTCGGAGTGTAACTCCCATGATTTAGTTAATCGTTATGAAACGAATAACTGTATGTAGAAGAGAGTGCCTGCGTCTGGCTATGCTCTCGGAGTGTAACTCCCATGATTTAGTTAATCGTTATGAAACGAATAACTGTATGTAGAAGAGAGTGCCTGCGTCTGGCTATGCTCTCGGAGTGTAACTCCCATGATTTAGTTAATCGTTATGAAACGAATAACTGTATGTTGAAGAGAGTGCCTGCGTCTGGCTATGCTCTCGGAGTGTAACTCCCATGATTTAGTTAATCGTTATGAAACGAATAACTGTATGTAGAAGAGAGTGCCTGCGTCTGGCTATGCTCTCGGAGTGTAACTCCCATGATTTAGTTAATCGTTATGAAACGAATAACTGTATGTAGAAGAGAGTGCCTGCGTCTGGCTATGCTCTCGGAGTGTAACTCCCATGATTTAGTTAATCGTTATGAAACGAATAACTGTATGTAGAAGAGAGTGCCTGCGTCTGGCTATGCTCTCGGAGTGTAACTCCCATGATTTAGTTAATCGTTATGAAACGAATAACTGTATGTAGAAGAGAGTGCCTGCGTCTGGCTATGCTCTCGGAGTGTAACTCCCATGATTTAGTTAATCGTTATGAAACGAATAACTGTATGTAGAAGAGAGTGCCTACGTCTGGCTATGTATGCTCTCGGAGTGTAACTCCCATGATTTAGTTAATCGTTATGAAACGAATAACTGTATGTTGAAGAGAGTGCCTGCGTCTGGCTATGCTCTCGGAGTGTAACTCCCATGATTTAGTTAATCGTTATGAAACGAATAACTGTATGTAGAAGAGAGTGCCTGCGTCTGGCTATGCTCTCGGAGTGTAACTCGCATGATTTAGTTAATCGTTATGAAACGAATAACTGTATGTAGAAGAGAGTGCCTGCGTCTGGCTATGCTCTCGGAGTGTAACTCCCATGATTTAGTTAATCGTTATGAAACGAATAACTGTATGTAGATGAGAGTGCCTACGTCTGGCTATGTATGCTCTCGGAGTGTAACTCCCATGATTTAGTTAATCGTTATGAAACGAATAACTGTATGTTGAAGAGAGTGCCTGCTTCTGGCTATGCTCTCGGAGTGTAACTCCCATGATTTAGTTAATCGTTATGAAACGAATAACTGTATGTAAAAGAGAGTGCCTGCGTCTGGCTATGCTCTCGGAGTGTAACTCCCATGATTTAGTTAATCGTTATGAAACGAATAACTGTATGTAGAAGAGAGTGCCTGCGTCTGGCTATGTATGCTCTCGGAGTGTAACTCCCATGATTTAGTTAATCGTTATGAAACGAATAACTGTATGTAGAAGAGAGTGCCTACGTCTGGCTATGTATGCTCTCCGAGTGTAACTCCCATGATTTAGTTAATCGTTATGAAACGAATAACTGTATGTTGAAGAGAGTGCCTGCGTCTGGCTATGCTCTCGGAGTGTAACTCCCATGATTTAGTTAATCGTTATGAAACGAATAACTGTATGTAGAAGAGAGTGCCTACGTCTGGCTATGTATGCTCTCGGAGTGTAACTCCCATGATTTAGTTAATCGTTATGAAACGAATAACTGTATGTTGAAGAGAGTGCCTGCGTCTGGCTATGCTCTCGGAGTGTAACTCCCATGATTTAGTTAATCGTTATGAAACGAATAACTGTATGTAGAAGAGAGTGCCTGCGTCTGGCTATGCTCTCGGAGTGTAACTCCCATGATTTAGTTAATCGTTACGAAACGAATAACTGTATGTAGAAGAGAGTGCCTGCGTCTGGCTATGCTCTCGGAGTGTAACTCCCATGATATAGTTAATCGTTATGAAACGAATAACTGTATGTTGAAGAGAGTGCCTGCGTCTGGCTATGCTCTCGGAGTGTAACTCCCATGATTTAGTTAATCGTTATGAAACGAATAACTGTATGAAGAAGAGAGTGCCTACGTCTGGCTATGTATGCTCTCGGAGTGTAACTCCCATGATTTAGTTAATCGTTATGAAACGAATAACTGTATGTTGAAGAGAGTGCCTGCTTCTGGCTATGCTCTCGGAGTGTAACTCCCATGATTTAGTTAATCGTTATGAAACGAATAACTGTATGTAAAAGAGAGTGCCTGCGTCTGGCTATGCTCTCGGAGTGTAACTCCCATGATTTAGTTAATCGTTATGAAACGAATAACTGTATGTAGAAGAGAGTGCCTGCGTCTGGCTATGTATGCTCTCGGAGTGTAACTCCCATGATTTAGTTAATCGTTATGAAACGAATAACTGTATGTAGAAGAGAGTGCCTGCGTCTGGCTATGTATGCTCTCGGAGTGTAACTCCCATGATTTAGTTAATCGTTATGAAACGAATAACTGTATGTAGAAGAGAGTGCCTGCGTCTGGCTATGCTCTCGGAGTGTAACTCCCATGATTTAGTTAATCGTTATGAAACGAATAACTGTATGTAGAAGAGAGTGCCTGCGTCTGGCTATGCTCTCGGAGTGTAACTCCCATGATTTAGTTAATCGTTATGAAACGAATAACTGTATGTTGAAGAGAGTGCCTGCGTCTGGCTATGCTCTCGGAGTGTAACTCCCATGATTTAGTTAATCGTTATGAAACGAATAACTGTATGTTGAAGAGAGTGCCTGCGTCTGGCTATGCTCTCGGAGTGTAACTCCCATGATTTAGTTAATCGTTATGAAACGAATAACTGTATGAAGAAGAGAGTGCCTACGTCTGGCTATGTATGCTCTCGGAGTGTAACTCCCATGATTTAGTTAATCGTTATGAAACGAATAACTGTATGTTGAAGAGAGTGCCTGCTTCTGGCTATGCTCTCGGAGTGTAACTCCCATGATTTAGTTAATCGTTATGAAACGAATAACTGTATGTAAAAGAGAGTGCCTGCGTCTGGCTATGCTCTCGGAGTGTAACTCCCATGATTTAGTTAATCGTTATGAAACGAATAACTGTATGTAGAAGAGAGTGCCTGCGTCTGGCTATGTATGCTCTCGGAGTGTAACTCCCATGATTTAGTTAATCGTTATGAAACGAATAACTGTATGTAGAAGAGAGTGCCTGCGTCTGGCTATGTATGCTCTCGGAGTGTAACTCCCATGATTTAGTTAATCGTTATGAAACGAATAACTGTATGTAGAAGAGAGTGCCTGCGTCTGGCTATGCTCTCGGAGTGTAACTCCCATGATTTAGTTAATCGTTATGAAACGAATAACTGTATGTAGAAGAGAGTGCCTGCGTCTGGCTATGCTCTCGGAGTGTAACTCCCATGATTTAGTTAATCGTTTTGAAACGAATAACTGTATGTTGAAGAGAGTGCCTGCGTCTGGCTATGCTCTCGGAGTGTAACTCCCATGATTTAGTTAATCGTTATGAAACGAATAACTGTATGTAGAAGAGAGTGCCTACGTCTGGCTATGTATGCTCTCGGGGTGTAACTCCCATGATTTAGTTAATCGTTATGAAACGAATAACTGTATGTTGAAAAGAGTGCCTGCGTCTGGCTATGCTCTCGGAGTGTAACTCCCATGATTTAGTTAATCGTTATGAAACGAATAACTGTATGTAGAAGAGAGTGCCTACGTATGGCTATGTATGCTCTCGGGGTGTAAATCCCATGATTTAGTTAATCGTTATGAAACGAATAACTGTATGTTGAAGAGAGTGCCTGCGTCTGGCTATGCTCTCGGAGTGTAACTCCCATGATTTAGTTAATCGTTATGAAACGAATAACTGTATGTAGAAGAGAGTGCCTGCGTCTGGCTATGCTCTCGGAGTGTAACTCCCATGATTTAGTTAATCGTTATGAAACGAATAACTGTATGTAGAAGAGAGTGCCTGCGTCTGGCTATGCTCTCGGAGTGTAACTCCCATGATTTAGTTAATCGTTATGAAACGAATAACTGTATGTTGAAGAGAGTGCCTGCGTCTGGCTATGCTCTCGGAGTGTAACTCCCATGATTTAGTTAATCGTTATGAAACGAATAACTGTATGTAGAAGGGAGTGCCTACGTCTGGCTATGTATGCTCTCGGAGTGTAACTCCCATGATTTAGTTAATCGTTATGAAACGAATAACTGTATGTTGAAGAGAGTGCCTGCGTCTGGCTATGCTCTCGGAGTGTAACTCCCATGATTTAGTTAATCGTTATGAAACGAATAACTGTATGTAGAAGAGAGTGCCTGCGTCTGGCTATGCTCTCGGAGTGTAACTCCCATGATTTAGTTAATCGTTATGAAACGAATAACTGTATGTAGAAGAGAGTGCCTGCGTCTGGCTATGCTCTCGGAGTGTAACTCCCATGATTTAGTTAATCGTTATGAAACGAATAACTGTATGTAGAAGAGAGTGCCTGCGTCTGGCTATGCTCTCGGAGTGTAACTCCCATGATTTAGTTAATCGTTATGAAACGAATAACTGTATGTTGAAGAGAGTGCCTACGTCTGGCTATGTATGCTCTCGGAGTGTAACTCCCATGATTTAGTTAATCGTTATGAAACGAATAACTGTATGTTGAAGAGAGTGCCTGCGTCTGGCTATGCTCTCGGAGTGTAACTCCCATGATTTAGTTAATCGTTATGAAACGAATAACTGTATGTAGAAGAGAGTGCCTGCGTCTGGCTATGCTCTCGGAGTGTAACTCGCATGATTTAGTTAATCGTTATGAAACGAATAACTGTATGTAGAAGAGAGTGCCTGCGTCTGGCTATGCTCTCGGAGTGTAACTCCCATGATTTAGTTAATCGTTATGAAACGAATAACTGTATGTAGATGAGAGTGCCTACGTCTGGCTATGTATGCTCTCGGAGTGTAACTCCCATGATTTAGTTAATCGTTATGAAACGAATAACTGTATGTTGAAGAGAGTGCCTGCTTCTGGCTATGCTCTCGGAGTGTAACTCCCATGATTTAGTTAATCGTTATGAAACGAATAACTGTATGTAAAAGAGAGTGCCTGCGTCTGGCTATGCTCTCGGAGTGTAACTCCCATGATTTAGTTAATCGTTATGAAACGAATAACTGTATGTAGAAGAGAGTGCCTGCGTCTGGCTATGTATGCTCTCGGAGTGTACCTCCCATGATTTAGTTAATCGTTATGAAACGAATAACTGTATGTAGAAGAGAGTGCCTACGTCTGGCTATGTATGCTCTCCGAGTGTAACTCCCATGATTTAGTTAATCGTTATGAAACGAATAACTGTATGTTGAAGAGAGTGCCTGCGTCTGGCTATGCTCTCGGAGTGTAACTCCCATGATTTAGTTAATCGTTATGAAACGAATAACTGTATGTAGAAGAGAGTGCCTACGTCTGGCTATGTATGCTCTCGGAGTGTAACTCCCATGATTTAGTTAATCGTTATGAAACGAATAACTGTATGTTGAAGAGAGTGCCTGCGTCTGGCTATGCTCTCGGAGTGTAACTCCCATGATTTAGTTAATCGTTATGAAACGAATAACTGTATGTAGAAGAGAGTGCCTGCGTCTGGCTATGCTCTCGGAGTGTAACTCCCATGATTTAGTTAATCGTTACGAAACGAATAACTGTACGTAGAAGAGAGTGCCTGCGTCTGGCTATGCTCTCGGAGTGTAACTCCCATGATTTAGTTAATCGTTATGAAACGAATAACTGTATGTTGAAGAGAGTGCCTGCGTCTGGCTATGCTCTCGGAGTGTAACTCCCATGATATAGTTAATCGTTATGAAACGAATAACTGTATGTTGAAGAGAGTGCCTGCGTCTGGCTATGCTCTCGGAGTGTAACTCCCATGATTTAGTTAATCGTTATGAAACGAATAACTGTATGAAGAAGAGAGTGCCTACGTCTGGCTATGTATGCTCTCGGAGTGTAACTCCCATGATTTAGTTAATCGTTATGAAACGAATAACTGTATGTTGAAGAGAGTGCCTGCTTCTGGCTATGCTCTCGGAGTGTAACTCCCATGATTTAGTTAATCGTTATGAAACGAATAACTGTATGTAAAAGAGAGTGCCTGCGTCTGGCTATGCTCTCGGAGTGTAACTCCCATGATTTAGTTAATCGTTATGAAACGAATAACTGTATGTAGAAGAGAGTGCCTGCGTCTGGCTATGTATGCTCTCGGGGTGTAACTCCCATGATTTAGTTAATCGTTATGAAACGAATAACTGTATGTTGAAGAGAGTGCCTGCGTCTGGCTATGCTCTCGGAGTGTAACTCCCATGATTTAGTTAATCGTTATGAAACGAATAACTGTATGTTGAAGAGAGTGCCTGCGTCTGGCTATGCTCTCGGAGTGTAACTCCCATGATTTAGTTAATCGTTATGAAACGAATAACTGTATGTAGAAGAGAGTGCCTGCGTCTGGCTATGCTCTCGGAGTGTAACTCCCATGATTTAGTTAATCGTTATGAAACGAATAACTGTATGTAGAAGAGAGTGCCTGCGTCTGGCTATGCTCTCGGAGTGTAACTCCCATGATTTAGTTAATCGTTATGAAACGAATAACTGTATGTAGAAGAGAGTGCCTGCGTCTGGCTATGCTCTCGGAGTGTAACTCCCATGATTTAGTTAATCGTTATGAAACGAATAACTGTATGTAGAAGAGAGTGCCTACGTCTGGCTATGTATGCTCTCGGAGTGTAACTCCCATGATTTAGTTAATCGTTATGAAACGAATAACTGTATGTTGAAGAGAGTGCCTGCGTCTGGCTATGCTCTCGGAGTGTAACTCCCATGATTTAGTTAATCGTTATGAAACGAATAACTGTATGTAGAAGAGAGTGCCTGCGTCTGGCTATGCTCTCGGAGTGTAACTCGCATGATTTAGTTAATCGTTATGAAACGAATAACTGTATGTAGAAGAGAGTGCCTGCGTCTGGCTATGCTCTCGGAGTGTAACTCCCATGATTTAGTTAATCGTTATGAAACGAATAACTGTATGTAGATGAGAGTGCCTACGTCTGGCTATGTATGCTCTCGGAGTGTAACTCCCATGATTTAGTTAATCGTTATGAAACGAATAACTGTATGTTGAAGAGAGTGCCTGCTTCTGGCTATGCTCTCGGAGTGTAACTCCCATGATTTAGTTAATCGTTATGAAACGAATAACTGTATGTAAAAGAGAGTGCCTGCGTCTGGCTATGCTCTCGGAGTGTAACTCCCATGATTTAGTTAATCGTTATGAAACGAATAACTGTATGTAGAAGAGAGTGCCTGCGTCTGGCTATGTATGCTCTCGGAGTGTAACTCCCATGATTTAGTTAATCGTTATGAAACGAATAACTGTATGTAGAAGAGAGTGCCTACGTCTGGCTATGTATGCTCTCCGAGTGTAACTCCCATGATTTAGTTAATCGTTATGAAACGAATAACTGTATGTTGAAGAGAGTGCCTGCGTCTGGCTATGCTCTCGGAGTGTAACTCCCATGATTTAGTTAATCGTTATGAAACGAATAACTGTATGTAGAAGAGAGTGCCTACGTCTGGCTATGTATGCTCTCGGAGTGTAACTCCCATGATTTAGTTAATCGTTATGAAACGAATAACTGTATGTTGAAGAGAGTGCCTGCGTCTGGCTATGCTCTCGGAGTGTAACTCCCATGATTTAGTTAATCGTTATGAAACGAATAACTGTATGTAGAAGAGAGTGCCTGCGTCTGGCTATGCTCTCGGAGTGTAACTCCCATGATTTAGTTAATCGTTACGAAACGAATAACTGTATGTAGAAGAGAGTGCCTGCGTCTGGCTATGCTCTCGGAGTGTAACTCCCATGATTTAGTTAATCGTTATGAAACGAATAA
>NW_025576147.1:0-5000 GCF_905147105.1 Pieris brassicae
AAAATGATAAAAATTCATTTTGCATCATATTAAAAATAAAAAAATAAAAAATATATTAATAATACAAAACCTAAACCTAACCTAACCTAACCGAACAATGGATGATAATTGGTTTTTGTACTGCTCCGACGCTACGGGAAATGCAGCCCCTCCACCCTTGCGTACCAAAAGCGCAGGGCATTTTATTCAAGCCTACGCAGCCTCGGCTTTTTTGGTCGCCTTCGGCGACCAGCCTCAGCCGCTACGGCTTGCATGATGCCCGCGCTTTGGGTACGGCGGGTGAGGGCTGCTCTCCCTGCGCGCCTCCGAGCTTTTATATACACTCTAGGGGTAGGGCAGACAAGACCGCGTGGATAGTGGGGCGCTCTGATTCGGTTTTGGGTACTTTTTGGATATTCAATAAGTAAGTAAGTAAGTAAGTAAGTAAACACTCAATTCTCACTCAAGAATTACAATATAATACACAAAATTTACAACTTACAAACAATGAAATGAATGATCTTTTTCTCGTATGCATCGCAAATGATCGATACTTTCAAATAATCTGAACCCTTACACTTAGTCAACTCAAAGTGATTGACGTTTGACATCAATTTTATGTCGGTTTTATGAAATAGATTTTGGTCGGCGGTCGGTAACGGCCATATATGTCTTATATATCAATTTGTATGAAAAGTTTCAAAAAAAAAAAAAAAAAACTCAATCAACTAAGTAAGTAAGTAAGTAAGCAAGCACTTAAGTTTCTTTTAGTGAGTACTATCTAGAATAATTAAAAATATCGACATTTAAATCGACGGTCCCTATTTGGAAGGTTAACCTATAGCCCTAATAATAATTATATTATTATGATTATGACAATGTTGATGTTGTTGCACTAGACACACCATAATAAACCATAAATAGTTTTTCTTACCAGAAGAGTTTTTATTTTTAAATATTCAATTTTAACTAGAAACGTATCGCTATCGCTAACAAAACCCCACACCACACACCACCACACGTTACACACATATACTTGACAGAGTAGATACTATCTACATATCTATCGACAGAGTTGTAGATATCGTGCCGTTGAACGGCATCTTGTCGCGTCGCGTGGCGATCTTGTACGAGAAACATTTTCCTCTGACATTGTATCGGAATAATTATTATAATTCATTATTATACATACATACATACATACATACATACATACATACATACATACATACATACATACATACATACATATTATTAATAAATTAATTGTTTTTTTTTTTTTTTTTTTTTTTCTTCAAATAAACCCACATTGCCATTTCTCTGAGCGTGTGCTGCGAGCTTCAACGAGAAACATTCGGCGCGAAACTGTCGAGCGGCCGGCCGTCGCGCGCCGCACCTGTACGAGAAACATTTTCCTCTGACGTTGCATCGGAATAATTATTATAATTCATTATTATACATACATACATACATACATACATACATATTATTAATAAATATAATTGTTTTTTCTTTTCTTCAAATAAACCCACATTGCCATTTCTCTGAGCGTGTGCTGCGAGCTTCAACGAGAAACATTCGGCGCGAAACTGTCGAGCGGCCGGCCGTCGCGCGCCGCACCTGTACGAGAAACATTTTCCTCTGACGTTGCATCGGAATAATTATTATAATTCATTATTATACATACATACATACATACATACATACATACATACATACATACATATTATTAATAAATATAATTGTTTTTTTTGTTTTTTCTTTTCTTCAAATAAACCCACATTGCCATTTCTCTGAGCGTGTGCTGCGAGCTTCAACGAGAAACATATCTATCAATACAAATGTCTATGCAAAAAAAAGAAAACAAACAAAATCATATCAGTCAATAAAATAAATAATAATATTTTTTTACTACTACTACTACTACTACTAGTACTACTACGTGCTACTACTGCACGCCAATACACATACATAATAAAATGAAAAATCGTCTCTCTCTCGCTCGCTCTACGAGAAACATTCGACGTCCGCTCCAATGCCGACGCGGACTATTGCTCTCGGTATAGATGTGGAGCGAAACAGTCGTGCGCACAGCGTCGACTCGTTCTCGTTGCCGCGCGTCGTTCGTCTCAAATAGACACGAACGACGGACGAGAGAGAATGTGTTCTTGTTTTTGTGTTTGTGCGAAGTGTGAGAATATTATATACATATATTCGCGCATGGATGATATAGATATGGGTATGGATTTTCGGAGGAAATTATATCAAATTCGTATTTCGAATGCGAGACCGCCGAGATCTTTCCCAGCTCTCTCTCTCTCTGTGTGTGTGGTGTATAGTACATTTTATATATCTCTCTTGTGTCAACACAAAATAACAAAGAATATACATACTACTCCTCCTCATATTTTATATAATATAATATAAAATTATATTATAGCACCGCGTTCGCAGACCGTATGGTGATGTTACCAATCGACCAAGATTTGGGACCGTCTCCCCCGGTGTTATCTGTGATGTTAAAAGAATACGCTTCTAGGCACACCTCAACGCAGGGCGCCTAGCGTGTTCGACACGTGCGCGGTCGCCACGGCGACCGTATATGGAAAGAATGTATAAAAGAGGACGCACACGCGCCCATCGTCGAAACGGTGTGCGCAGCGTCGTGTTGGAATTTATCCCTCAAGCTCCGGGCGTTGATCGTATCTAGTGCGAATCATGCGTGTGTGTGCGCATGTAATTGCCAGCCGAGTTTTAATATGTTTACAATAACGTATTGAATAAAAATTGAGAAGTTGCGTTTAGATGAATGTTCAATTTTCAAATTGTCACAACATCGATTCCCGCCCGCGGGGTCGTGTTCGTTGCAGTTTTATGTCCCTCACAGTGGTCGAGCATCGTTGTACATCACCTCGTTGCGAGATCGTGACGGGACGGCCGCTCGTAGACCGGTCAAAGTTAGTCTATCGATATGAAGCGCGAACGTCGCGTCGCGTGCAAATTCGACGCGTTACGTTCACGCGTGTCGAGAAGGCGCGCGCGCAAGCGCGCGCCCCTCGACGCCGCCGAGCCAGCGGCTCGCCGAAGCCGCGTGACCGCGGTGTAGGCGTGTCGTTTGCGTAAGCAGCTCCCTGGTTGATCCTGCCAGTAGTTATATGCTTGTCTCAAAGATTAAGCCATGCATGTCTCAGTGCAAGCCGTATTAAGGCGATACCGCGAATGGCTCAATATATCAGTTTTGGTTCCTTAGATCTTACTCAGTTACTTGGATAACTGTGGTAATTCTAGAGCTAATACATGCAATCAGAACTCTGACCAGTGATGGGATGAGTGCTTTTATTAGATCAAAACCAATCGGCGGAGGGCCATGCGTCCGAAGTCGTTAATTTTGATGAATCTGGATAACTTTTGCCGATCGCACGGTCCAGTACCGGCGACGCATCTTTCAAATGTCTGCCTTATCAACTTTCGATGGTAGTTTCTGCGACTACCATGGTTGTCACGGGTAACGGGGAATCAGGGTTCGATTCCGGAGAGGGAGCCTGAGAAACGGCTACCACATCCAAGGAAGGCAGCAGGCGCGCAAATTACCCACTCCCGGCACGGGGAGGTAGTGACGAAAAATAACGATACGGGACTCTTACGAGGCCTCGTAATCGGAATGAGTACACTTTAAATATTTTAACGAGGAACAATTGGAGGGCAAGTCTGGTGCCAGCAGCCGCGGTAATTCCAGCTCCAATAGCGTATACTAAAATTGTTGCGGTTAAAAAGCTCGTAGTTGCATTTGTGCGCCGCGCTGTCGGTGCACCGCATCCGCGGTGATACTGACACGTCTGCGGAGCATATCGTCGGTGAGCCGGCGGTAAAACGCCGGTTCAATATCAAAATCCTATCGCGGTGCTCTTCGGTGAGTGTCGAGGTGGGCCGACAATTTTACTTTGAACAAATTAGAGTGCTCAAAGCGGGCTCAAAATGCCGCTTGAATATTTCGTGCATGGAATAATAGAATATGATCTCGGTTCTATTTTGTTGGTTTTCAGAACTCCGAGGTAATGATTAATAGGGATAACTGGGGGCATTCGTATTGCGACGTTAGAGGTGAAATTCTTGGATCGTCGCAAGACGAACATCAGCGAAAGCATTTGCCAAAGGTGTTTTCATCAATCAAGAACGAAAGTTAGAGGTTCGAAGGCGATTAGATACCGCCCTAGTTCTAACCGTAAATATGTCATCTAGCGATCCGCCGACGTTACTACAATGGCTCGGCGGGCAGCTTCCGGGAAACCAAAGATTTTGGACTCCGGGGGGAGTATGGTTGCAAAGCTGAAACTTAAAGGAATTGACGGAAGGGCACCACCAGGAGTGGAGCCTGCGGCTTAATTTGACTCAACACGGGAAATCTCACCAGGCCCGGACACCGGAAGGATTGACAGATTAACAGCTCTTTCTTGATTCGGTGGGTGGTGGTGCATGGCCGTTCTTAGTTGGTGGAGCGATTTGTCTGGTTAATTCCGGTAACGAACGAGACTCTAGCCTGCTAAATAGGCGTCGTCATTCAAGGTGTGCGCGACTCTCGGGGAGCGCAACTCACTGGCGACGTATTAAAATTCTTCTTAGAGGGACCGGCGGCTTCGAGCCGCACGAGATTGAGCAATAACAGGTCTGTGATGCCCTTAGATGTCCTGGGCCGCACGCGCGCTACACTGAAGGAATCAACATGTTCTCCCTGGCCTAGAGGCCCGGGCAACCCGTTGAAACTCCTTCGTGCTGGGGATTGGGGTTTGCAATTATCCCCCATAAACGAGGAATTCCTAGTAAGCGCGAGTCATAAGCTCGCGTTGATTACGTCCCTGCCCTTTGTACACACCGCCCGTCGCTACTACCGATTGAATGATTTAGTGAGGTCTTCGGACCGACACGCGGTGGCCTCACGGCCGTCGGCGTTGCTGGGAAGTTGACCAAACTTGATCATTTAGAGGAAGTAAAAGTCGTAACAAGGTTTCCGTAGGGGAACCTGC
>NW_025576147.1:12500-16997 GCF_905147105.1 Pieris brassicae
GACGTTGCATCGGAATAATTATTATAATTCATTATTATACATACATACATACATACATACATACATACATATTATTAATAAATTAATTGTTTTTTTTTTTTTTTTTTTTTTCTTCAAATAAACCCACATTGCCATTTCTCTGAGCGTGTGCTGCGAGCTTCAACGAGAAACATATCTATCAATACAAATGTCTATGCAAAAAAAAGAAAACAAACAAAATCATATCAGTCAATAAAATAAATAATAATATTTTTTTACTACTACTACTAGTACTACTACGTGCTACTACTGCACGCCAATACACATACATAATAAAATGAAAAATCGTCTCTCTCTCGCTCGCTCTACGAGAAACATTCGACGTCCGCTCCAATGCCGACGCGGACTATTGCTCTCGGTATAGATGTGGAGCGAAACAGTCGTGCGCACAGCGTCGACTCGTTCTCGTTGCCGCGCGTCGTTCGTCTCAAATAGACACGAACGACGGACGAGAGAGAATGTGTTCTTGTTTTTGTGTTTGTGCGAAGTGTGAGAATATTATATACATATATTCGCGCATGGATGATATAGATATGGGTATGGATTTTCGGAGGAAATTATATCAAATTCGTATTTCGAATGCGAGACCGCCGAGATCTTTCCCAGCTCTCTCTCTCTCTGTGTGTGTGGTGTATAGTACATTTTATATATCTCTCTTGTGTCAACACAAAATAACAAAGAATATACATACTACTCCTCCTCATATTTTATATAATATAATATAAAATTATATTATAGCACCGCGTTCGCAGACCGTATGGTGATGTTACCAATCGACCAAGATTTGGGACCGTCTCCCCCGGTGTTATCTGTGATGTTAAAAGAATACGCTTCTAGGCACACCTCAACGCAGGGCGCCTAGCGTGTTCGACACGTGCGCGGTCGCCACGGCGACCGTATATGGAAAGAATGTATAAAAGAGGACGCACACGCGCCCATCGTCGAAACGGTGTGCGCAGCGTCGTGTTGGAATTTATCCCTCAAGCTCCGGGCGTTGATCGTATCTAGTGCGAATCATGCGTGTGTGTGCGCATGTAATTGCCAGCCGAGTTTTAATATGTTTACAATAACGTATTGAATAAAAATTGAGAAGTTGCGTTTAGATGAATGTTCAATTTTCAAATTGTCACAACATCGATTCCCGCCCGCGGGGTCGTGTTCGTTGCAGTTTTATGTCCCTCACAGTGGTCGAGCATCGTTGTACATCACCTCGTTGCGAGATCGTGACGGGACGGCCGCTCGTAGACCGGTCAAAGTTAGTCTATCGATATGAAGCGCGAACGTCGCGTCGCGTGCAAATTCGACGCGTTACGTTCACGCGTGTCGAGAAGGCGCGCGCGCAAGCGCGCGCCCCTCGACGCCGCCGAGCCAGCGGCTCGCCGAAGCCGCGTGACCGCGGTGTAGGCGTGTCGTTTGCGTAAGCAGCTCCCTGGTTGATCCTGCCAGTAGTTATATGCTTGTCTCAAAGATTAAGCCATGCATGTCTCAGTGCAAGCCGTATTAAGGCGATACCGCGAATGGCTCAATATATCAGTTTTGGTTCCTTAGATCTTACTCAGTTACTTGGATAACTGTGGTAATTCTAGAGCTAATACATGCAATCAGAACTCTGACCAGTGATGGGATGAGTGCTTTTATTAGATCAAAACCAATCGGCGGAGGGCCATGCGTCCGAAGTCGTTAATTTTGATGAATCTGGATAACTTTTGCCGATCGCACGGTCCAGTACCGGCGACGCATCTTTCAAATGTCTGCCTTATCAACTTTCGATGGTAGTTTCTGCGACTACCATGGTTGTCACGGGTAACGGGGAATCAGGGTTCGATTCCGGAGAGGGAGCCTGAGAAACGGCTACCACATCCAAGGAAGGCAGCAGGCGCGCAAATTACCCACTCCCGGCACGGGGAGGTAGTGACGAAAAATAACGATACGGGACTCTTACGAGGCCTCGTAATCGGAATGAGTACACTTTAAATATTTTAACGAGGAACAATTGGAGGGCAAGTCTGGTGCCAGCAGCCGCGGTAATTCCAGCTCCAATAGCGTATACTAAAATTGTTGCGGTTAAAAAGCTCGTAGTTGCATTTGTGCGCCGCGCTGTCGGTGCACCGCATCCGCGGTGATACTGACACGTCTGCGGAGCATATCGTCGGTGAGCCGGCGGTAAAACGCCGGTTCAATATCAAAATCCTATCGCGGTGCTCTTCGGTGAGTGTCGAGGTGGGCCGACAATTTTACTTTGAACAAATTAGAGTGCTCAAAGCGGGCTCAAAATGCCGCTTGAATATTTCGTGCATGGAATAATAGAATATGATCTCGGTTCTATTTTGTTGGTTTTCAGAACTCCGAGGTAATGATTAATAGGGATAACTGGGGGCATTCGTATTGCGACGTTAGAGGTGAAATTCTTGGATCGTCGCAAGACGAACATCAGCGAAAGCATTTGCCAAAGGTGTTTTCATCAATCAAGAACGAAAGTTAGAGGTTCGAAGGCGATTAGATACCGCCCTAGTTCTAACCGTAAATATGTCATCTAGCGATCCGCCGACGTTACTACAATGGCTCGGCGGGCAGCTTCCGGGAAACCAAAGATTTTGGACTCCGGGGGGAGTATGGTTGCAAAGCTGAAACTTAAAGGAATTGACGGAAGGGCACCACCAGGAGTGGAGCCTGCGGCTTAATTTGACTCAACACGGGAAATCTCACCAGGCCCGGACACCGGAAGGATTGACAGATTAACAGCTCTTTCTTGATTCGGTGGGTGGTGGTGCATGGCCGTTCTTAGTTGGTGGAGCGATTTGTCTGGTTAATTCCGGTAACGAACGAGACTCTAGCCTGCTAAATAGGCGTCGTCATTCAAGGTGTGCGCGACTCTCGGGGAGCGCAACTCACTGGCGACGTATTAAAATTCTTCTTAGAGGGACCGGCGGCTTCGAGCCGCACGAGATTGAGCAATAACAGGTCTGTGATGCCCTTAGATGTCCTGGGCCGCACGCGCGCTACACTGAAGGAATCAACATGTTCTCCCTGGCCTAGAGGCCCGGGCAACCCGTTGAAACTCCTTCGTGCTGGGGATTGGGGTTTGCAATTATCCCCCATAAACGAGGAATTCCTAGTAAGCGCGAGTCATAAGCTCGCGTTGATTACGTCCCTGCCCTTTGTACACACCGCCCGTCGCTACTACCGATTGAATGATTTAGTGAGGTCTTCGGACCGACACGCGGTGGCCTCACGGCCGTCGGCGTTGCTGGGAAGTTGACCAAACTTGATCATTTAGAGGAAGTAAAAGTCGTAACAAGGTTTCCGTAGGGGAACCTGCGGAAGGATCATTAACGTTGGTTTTTTCTTTTTGTTTTGTTGTTGTCAAAGACTCGCAAAAAAAGAAAAAAATACAAAAAACACGTGAATGATACGAATCAAAATCGAATCCGAGACGGTTGACTCTCTCTCGTCGATTCGCGACGTGTGCGTTGCGACACGCTTTGATTAGCGTTCGCTATCGCCTATTGATACTTTGAAATAATATTTTAATTTTTGTGTACAACCACGCAAATAAAAGAGATTTTCTTTCTTTTCATTTGTCGTACACGTTAATGATAAGTATTATTTTCAAATTTTTTTGTTTAATTTTTTCGCACCTTTTATATTTTCTCATACAAAAACACACACAAAAACAAAACGATTACCCTGAACGGTGGATCACTTGGCTCGCGGGTCGATGAAGAACGCAGTTAACTGCGCGTCATAGTGTGAACTGCAGGACACATTTGAACATCGACATTTCGAACGCACATTGCGGTCCGTGGAGAAATATCCAGGACCACTCCTGTCTGAGGGCCGGCTGCATAAAAACAAAAAGCCACACTGTTCGCGTGACGAGCGGCGATCGCTGCGACTCCGGTCGTAGCGCCGCATCTCTGTCGCGCGTGCAATTGACGGTTTCGCTAGGCCGCCGAGCGGCCGAACGATCCGTTCGAATATATGTTCGATTACGACTCGTCATCCGTATTGGCCGTGTTAAGCCACGTCTATACGATACTTTTGTCGCACAAATAAATTCTCCCCGCCGCACCGTGTCTCCCGCGGCACGGGTGCGCGTCGAGTCTTTACGCAACGACAACGACAACGACGACAACGACGTTCGCGTTTACGCGTCGCGCGTGTTTGCTCGCATCGTCCCGGTCCCGCATGGCGATCGCGCGACGGTCGGCGCCGGTGCGCGCGTCGACGTGTCTCGACGCTGTCGTTGAAAGTTGTCGCGTTCGGCTCAGTTTCTCTTACTCTCGCGAGAGGAAGCGAAACGCGCGCGCCCGCTGCTCTAGCGGTTGCGCCCAGTGTGTGCGTGCGGTGTTTGTGCAATTGTAGTGTGTACGAAATTATTGTGACGTGTGTTCTTAAAACGGACGGAACGATGCCGTCGTTAACGAACAACAACAGAAGAACCGCTTGGTGGTGTAA
>NW_025576148.1:5000-7500 GCF_905147105.1 Pieris brassicae
GCTGATGTTCGTCTTGCGACGATCCAAGAATTTCACCTCTAACGTCGCAATACGAATGCCCCCAGTTATCCCTATTAATCATTACCTCGGAGTTCTGAAAACCAACAAAATAGAACCGAGATCATATTCTATTATTCCATGCACGAAATATTCAAGCGGCATTTTGAGCCCGCTTTGAGCACTCTAATTTGTTCAAAGTAAAATTGTCGGCCCACCTCGACACTCACCGAAGAGCACCGCGATAGGATTTTGATATTGAACCGGCGTTTTACCGCCGGCTCACCGACGATATGCTCCGCAGACGTGTCAGTATCACCGCGGATGCGGTGCACCGACAGCGCGGCGCACAAATGCAACTACGAGCTTTTTAACCGCAACAATTTTAGTATACGCTATTGGAGCTGGAATTACCGCGGCTGCTGGCACCAGACTTGCCCTCCAATTGTTCCTCGTTAAAATATTTAAAGTGTACTCATTCCGATTACGAGGCCTCGTAAGAGTCCCGTATCGTTATTTTTCGTCACTACCTCCCCGTGCCGGGAGTGGGTAATTTGCGCGCCTGCTGCCTTCCTTGGATGTGGTAGCCGTTTCTCAGGCTCCCTCTCCGGAATCGAACCCTGATTCCCCGTTACCCGTGACAACCATGGTAGTCGCAGAAACTACCATCGAAAGTTGATAAGGCAGACATTTGAAAGATGCGTCGCCGGTACTGGACCGTGCGATCGGCAAAAGTTATCCAGATTCATCAAAATTAACGACTTCGGACGCATGGCCCTCCGCCGATTGGTTTTGATCTAATAAAAGCACTCATCCCATCACTGGTCAGAGTTCTGATTGCATGTATTAGCTCTAGAATTACCACAGTTATCCAAGTAACTGAGTAAGATCTAAGGAACCAAAACTGATATATTGAGCCATTCGCGGTATCGCCTTAATACGGCTTGCACTGAGACATGCATGGCTTAATCTTTGAGACAAGCATATAACTACTGGCAGGATCAACCAGGGAGCTGCTTACGCAAACGACACGCCTACACCGCGGTCACGCGGCTTCGGCGAGCCGCTGGCTCGGCGGCGTCGAGGGGCGCGCGCTTGCGCGCGCGCCTTCTCGACACGCGTGAACGTAACGCGTCGAATTTGCACGCGACGCGACGTTCGCGCTTCATATCGATAGACTAACTTTGACCGGTCTACGAGCGGCCGTCCCGTCACGATCTCGCAACGAGGTGATGTACAACGATGCTCGACCACTGTGAGGGACATAAAACTGCAACGAACACGACCCCGCGGGCGGGAATCGATGTTGTGACAATTTGAAAATTGAACATTCATCTAAACGCAACTTCTCAATTTTTATTCAATACGTTATTGTAAACATATTAAAACTCGGCTGGCAATTACATGCGCACACACACGCATGATTCGCACTAGATACGATCAACGCCCGGAGCTTGAGGGATAAATTCCAACACGACGCTGCGCACACCGTTTCGACGATGGGCGCGTGTGCGTCCTCTTTTATACATTCTTTCCATATACGGTCGCCGTGGCGACCGCGCACGTGTCGAACACGCTAGGCGCCCTGCGTTGAGGTGTGCCTAGAAGCGTATTCTTTTAACATCACAGATAACACCGGGGGAGACGGTCCCAAATCTTGGTCGATTGGTAACATCACCATACGGTCTGCGAACGCGGTGCTATAATATAATTTTATATTATATTATATAAAATATGAGGAGGAGTAGTATGTATATTCTTTGTTATTTTGTGTTGACACAAGAGAGATATATAAAATGTACTATACACCACACACACAGAGAGAGAGAGAGCTGGGAAAGATCTCGGCGGTCTCGCATTCGAAATACGAATTTGATATAATTTCCTCCGAAAATCCATACCCATATCTATATCATCCATGCGCGAATATATGTATATAATATTCTCACACTTCGCACAAACACAAAAACAAGAACACATTCTCTCTCGTCCGTCGTTCGTGTCTATTTGAGACGAACGACGCGCGGCAACGAGAACGAGTCGACGCTGTGCGCACGACTGTTTCGCTCCACATCTATACCGAGAGCAATAGTCCGCGTCGGCATTGGAGCGGACGTCGAATGTTTCTCGTAGAGCGAGCGAGAGAGAGACGATTTTTCATTTTATTATGTATGTGTATTGGCGTGCAGTAGTAGCACGTAGTAGTACTAGTAGTAGTAGTAGTAGTAGTAAAAAAATATTATTATTTATTTTATTGACTGATATGATTTTGTTTGTTTTCTTTTTTTTGCATAGACATTTGTATTGATAGATATGTTTCTCGTTGAAGCTCGCAGCACACGCTCAGAGAAATGGCAATGTGGGTTTATTTGAAGAAAAGAAAAAACAAAAAAAACAATTATATTTATTAATAATATGTATGTATGTATGTATGTATGTATGTATGTATGTATGTATGTATAATAATGAATTATAATAATTATTCCGATGCAACGTCAGAGGA
>NW_025576148.1:15000-16794 GCF_905147105.1 Pieris brassicae
TTACGACTTTTACTTCCTCTAAATGATCAAGTTTGGTCAACTTCCCAGCAACGCCGACGGCCGTGAGGCCACCGCGTGTCGGTCCGAAGACCTCACTAAATCATTCAATCGGTAGTAGCGACGGGCGGTGTGTACAAAGGGCAGGGACGTAATCAACGCGAGCTTATGACTCGCGCTTACTAGGAATTCCTCGTTTATGGGGGATAATTGCAAACCCCAATCCCCAGCACGAAGGAGTTTCAACGGGTTGCCCGGGCCTCTAGGCCAGGGAGAACATGTTGATTCCTTCAGTGTAGCGCGCGTGCGGCCCAGGACATCTAAGGGCATCACAGACCTGTTATTGCTCAATCTCGTGCGGCTCGAAGCCGCCGGTCCCTCTAAGAAGAATTTTAATACGTCGCCAGTGAGTTGCGCTCCCCGAGAGTCGCGCACACCTTGAATGACGACGCCTATTTAGCAGGCTAGAGTCTCGTTCGTTACCGGAATTAACCAGACAAATCGCTCCACCAACTAAGAACGGCCATGCACCACCACCCACCGAATCAAGAAAGAGCTGTTAATCTGTCAATCCTTCCGGTGTCCGGGCCTGGTGAGATTTCCCGTGTTGAGTCAAATTAAGCCGCAGGCTCCACTCCTGGTGGTGCCCTTCCGTCAATTCCTTTAAGTTTCAGCTTTGCAACCATACTCCCCCCGGAGTCCAAAATCTTTGGTTTCCCGGAAGCTGCCCGCCGAGCCATTGTAGTAACGTCGGCGGATCGCTAGATGACATATTTACGGTTAGAACTAGGGCGGTATCTAATCGCCTTCGAACCTCTAACTTTCGTTCTTGATTGATGAAAACACCTTTGGCAAATGCTTTCGCTGATGTTCGTCTTGCGACGATCCAAGAATTTCACCTCTAACGTCGCAATACGAATGCCCCCAGTTATCCCTATTAATCATTACCTCGGAGTTCTGAAAACCAACAAAATAGAACCGAGATCATATTCTATTATTCCATGCACGAAATATTCAAGCGGCATTTTGAGCCCGCTTTGAGCACTCTAATTTGTTCAAAGTAAAATTGTCGGCCCACCTCGACACTCACCGAAGAGCACCGCGATAGGATTTTGATATTGAACCGGCGTTTTACCGCCGGCTCACCGACGATATGCTCCGCAGACGTGTCAGTATCACCGCGGATGCGGTGCACCGACAGCGCGGCGCACAAATGCAACTACGAGCTTTTTAACCGCAACAATTTTAGTATACGCTATTGGAGCTGGAATTACCGCGGCTGCTGGCACCAGACTTGCCCTCCAATTGTTCCTCGTTAAAATATTTAAAGTGTACTCATTCCGATTACGAGGCCTCGTAAGAGTCCCGTATCGTTATTTTTCGTCACTACCTCCCCGTGCCGGGAGTGGGTAATTTGCGCGCCTGCTGCCTTCCTTGGATGTGGTAGCCGTTTCTCAGGCTCCCTCTCCGGAATCGAACCCTGATTCCCCGTTACCCGTGACAACCATGGTAGTCGCAGAAACTACCATCGAAAGTTGATAAGGCAGACATTTGAAAGATGCGTCGCCGGTACTGGACCGTGCGATCGGCAAAAGTTATCCAGATTCATCAAAATTAACGACTTCGGACGCATGGCCCTCCGCCGATTGGTTTTGATCTAATAAAAGCACTCATCCCATCACTGGTCAGAGTTCTGATTGCATGTATTAGCTCTAGAATTACCACAGTTATCCAAGTAACTGAGTAAGATCTAAGGAACCAAAACTGATATATTGAGCCATTCGCGGTATCGCCTTA
>NW_025576149.1:5000-7500 GCF_905147105.1 Pieris brassicae
CGAAACAGTCGTGCGCACAGCGTCGACTCGTTCTCGTTGCCGCGCGTCGTTCGTCTCAAATAGACACGAACGACGGACGAGAGAGAATGTGTTCTTGTTTTTGTGTTTGTGCGAAGTGTGAGAATATTATATACATATATTCGCGCATGGATGATATAGATATGGGTATGGATTTTCGGAGGAAATTATATCAAATTCGTATTTCGAATGCGAGACCGCCGAGATCTTTCCCAGCTCTCTCTCTCTCTGTGTGTGTGGTGTATAGTACATTTTATATATCTCTCTTGTGTCAACACAAAATAACAAAGAATATACATACTACTCCTCCTCATATTTTATATAATATAATATAAAATTATATTATAGCACCGCGTTCGCAGACCGTATGGTGATGTTACCAATCGACCAAGATTTGGGACCGTCTCCCCCGGTGTTATCTGTGATGTTAAAAGAATACGCTTCTAGGCACACCTCAACGCAGGGCGCCTAGCGTGTTCGACACGTGCGCGGTCGCCACGGCGACCGTATATGGAAAGAATGTATAAAAGAGGACGCACACGCGCCCATCGTCGAAACGGTGTGCGCAGCGTCGTGTTGGAATTTATCCCTCAAGCTCCGGGCGTTGATCGTATCTAGTGCGAATCATGCGTGTGTGTGCGCATGTAATTGCCAGCCGAGTTTTAATATGTTTACAATAACGTATTGAATAAAAATTGAGAAGTTGCGTTTAGATGAATGTTCAATTTTCAAATTGTCACAACATCGATTCCCGCCCGCGGGGTCGTGTTCGTTGCAGTTTTATGTCCCTCACAGTGGTCGAGCATCGTTGTACATCACCTCGTTGCGAGATCGTGACGGGACGGCCGCTCGTAGACCGGTCAAAGTTAGTCTATCGATATGAAGCGCGAACGTCGCGTCGCGTGCAAATTCGACGCGTTACGTTCACGCGTGTCGAGAAGGCGCGCGCGCAAGCGCGCGCCCCTCGACGCCGCCGAGCCAGCGGCTCGCCGAAGCCGCGTGACCGCGGTGTAGGCGTGTCGTTTGCGTAAGCAGCTCCCTGGTTGATCCTGCCAGTAGTTATATGCTTGTCTCAAAGATTAAGCCATGCATGTCTCAGTGCAAGCCGTATTAAGGCGATACCGCGAATGGCTCAATATATCAGTTTTGGTTCCTTAGATCTTACTCAGTTACTTGGATAACTGTGGTAATTCTAGAGCTAATACATGCAATCAGAACTCTGACCAGTGATGGGATGAGTGCTTTTATTAGATCAAAACCAATCGGCGGAGGGCCATGCGTCCGAAGTCGTTAATTTTGATGAATCTGGATAACTTTTGCCGATCGCACGGTCCAGTACCGGCGACGCATCTTTCAAATGTCTGCCTTATCAACTTTCGATGGTAGTTTCTGCGACTACCATGGTTGTCACGGGTAACGGGGAATCAGGGTTCGATTCCGGAGAGGGAGCCTGAGAAACGGCTACCACATCCAAGGAAGGCAGCAGGCGCGCAAATTACCCACTCCCGGCACGGGGAGGTAGTGACGAAAAATAACGATACGGGACTCTTACGAGGCCTCGTAATCGGAATGAGTACACTTTAAATATTTTAACGAGGAACAATTGGAGGGCAAGTCTGGTGCCAGCAGCCGCGGTAATTCCAGCTCCAATAGCGTATACTAAAATTGTTGCGGTTAAAAAGCTCGTAGTTGCATTTGTGCGCCGCGCTGTCGGTGCACCGCATCCGCGGTGATACTGACACGTCTGCGGAGCATATCGTCGGTGAGCCGGCGGTAAAACGCCGGTTCAATATCAAAATCCTATCGCGGTGCTCTTCGGTGAGTGTCGAGGTGGGCCGACAATTTTACTTTGAACAAATTAGAGTGCTCAAAGCGGGCTCAAAATGCCGCTTGAATATTTCGTGCATGGAATAATAGAATATGATCTCGGTTCTATTTTGTTGGTTTTCAGAACTCCGAGGTAATGATTAATAGGGATAACTGGGGGCATTCGTATTGCGACGTTAGAGGTGAAATTCTTGGATCGTCGCAAGACGAACATCAGCGAAAGCATTTGCCAAAGGTGTTTTCATCAATCAAGAACGAAAGTTAGAGGTTCGAAGGCGATTAGATACCGCCCTAGTTCTAACCGTAAATATGTCATCTAGCGATCCGCCGACGTTACTACAATGGCTCGGCGGGCAGCTTCCGGGAAACCAAAGATTTTGGACTCCGGGGGGAGTATGGTTGCAAAGCTGAAACTTAAAGGAATTGACGGAAGGGCACCACCAGGAGTGGAGCCTGCGGCTTAATTTGACTCAACACGGGAAATCTCACCAGGCCCGGACACCGGAAGGATTGACAGATTAACAGCTCTTTCTTGATTCGGTGGGTGGTGGTGCATGGCCGTTCTTAGTTGGTGGAGCGATTTGTCTGGTTAATTCCGGTAACGAACGAGACTCTAGCCTGCTAAATAGGCGTCGTCATTCAAGGTGTGCGCGAC
>NW_025576149.1:15000-16792 GCF_905147105.1 Pieris brassicae
CATACATACATACATACATACATACATACATACATACATATTATTAATAAATATAATTGTTTTTTTTGTTTTTTCTTTTCTTCAAATAAACCCACATTGCCATTTCTCTGAGCGTGTGCTGCGAGCTTCAACGAGAAACATTCGGCGCGAAACTGTCGAGCGGCCGGCCGTCGCGCGCCGCACCTGTACGAGAAACATTTTCCTCTGACGTTGCATCGGAATAATTATTATAATTCATTATTATACATACATACATACATACATACATACATACATACATATTATTAATAAATATAATTGTTTTTTTTGTTTTTTCTTTTCTTCAAATAAACCCACATTGCCATTTCTCTGAGCGTGTGCTGCGAGCTTCAACGAGAAACATTCGGCGCGAAACTGTCGAGCGGCCGGCCGTCGCGCGCCGCACCTGTACGAGAAACATTTTCCTCTGACGTTGCATCGGAATAATTATTATAATTCATTATTATACATACATACATACATACATACATACATACATATTATTAATAAATTAATTGTTTTTTTTTTTTTTTTTTTTTTCTTCAAATAAACCCACATTGCCATTTCTCTGAGCGTGTGCTGCGAGCTTCAACGAGAAACATATCTATCAATACAAATGTCTATGCAAAAAAAAGAAAACAAACAAAATCATATCAGTCAATAAAATAAATAATAATATTTTTTTACTACTACTACTAGTACTACTACGTGCTACTACTGCACGCCAATACACATACATAATAAAATGAAAAATCGTCTCTCTCTCGCTCGCTCTACGAGAAACATTCGACGTCCGCTCCAATGCCGACGCGGACTATTGCTCTCGGTATAGATGTGGAGCGAAACAGTCGTGCGCACAGCGTCGACTCGTTCTCGTTGCCGCGCGTCGTTCGTCTCAAATAGACACGAACGACGGACGAGAGAGAATGTGTTCTTGTTTTTGTGTTTGTGCGAAGTGTGAGAATATTATATACATATATTCGCGCATGGATGATATAGATATGGGTATGGATTTTCGGAGGAAATTATATCAAATTCGTATTTCGAATGCGAGACCGCCGAGATCTTTCCCAGCTCTCTCTCTCTCTGTGTGTGTGGTGTATAGTACATTTTATATATCTCTCTTGTGTCAACACAAAATAACAAAGAATATACATACTACTCCTCCTCATATTTTATATAATATAATATAAAATTATATTATAGCACCGCGTTCGCAGACCGTATGGTGATGTTACCAATCGACCAAGATTTGGGACCGTCTCCCCCGGTGTTATCTGTGATGTTAAAAGAATACGCTTCTAGGCACACCTCAACGCAGGGCGCCTAGCGTGTTCGACACGTGCGCGGTCGCCACGGCGACCGTATATGGAAAGAATGTATAAAAGAGGACGCACACGCGCCCATCGTCGAAACGGTGTGCGCAGCGTCGTGTTGGAATTTATCCCTCAAGCTCCGGGCGTTGATCGTATCTAGTGCGAATCATGCGTGTGTGTGCGCATGTAATTGCCAGCCGAGTTTTAATATGTTTACAATAACGTATTGAATAAAAATTGAGAAGTTGCGTTTAGATGAATGTTCAATTTTCAAATTGTCACAACATCGATTCCCGCCCGCGGGGTCGTGTTCGTTGCAGTTTTATGTCCCTCACAGTGGTCGAGCATCGTTGTACATCACCTCGTTGCGAGATCGTGACGGGACGGCCGCTCGTAGACCGGTCAAAGTTAGTCTATCGATATGAAGCGCGAACGTCGCGTCGCGTGCAAATTCGACG
>NW_025576150.1:0-102500 GCF_905147105.1 Pieris brassicae
ATAACGATTAACTAAATCATGGGAGTTACACTCCGAGAGCATAGCCAGACGCAGGCACTCTCTTCAACATACAGTTATTCGTTTCATAACGATTAACTAAATCATGGGAGTTACACCCCGAGAGCATACATAGCCAGACGTAGGCACTCTCTTCTACATACAGTTATTCGTTTCATAACGATTAACTAAATCATGGGAGTTACACTTCGAGAGCATAGCCAGACGCAGGCACTCTCTTCAACATACAGTTATTCGTTTCATAACGATTAACTAAATCATGGGAGTTACACTCCGAGAGCATAGCCAGACGCAGGCACTCTCTTCTACATACAGTTATTCGTTTCATAACGATTAACTAAATCATGGAGTTACACTCCGAGAGCATACATAGCCAGACGTAGGCACTCTCTTCTACATACAGTTATTCGTTTCATAACGATTAACTAAATCATGGGAGTTACACTCCGAGAGGCATAGCCAGACGCAGGCACTCTCTTCAACATACAGTTATTCGTTTCATAACGATTAACTAAATCATGGGAGTTACACCCCGAGAGCATACATAGCCAGACGTAGGCACTCTCTTCGACATACAGTTATTCGTTTCATAACGATTAACTAAATCATGGGAGTTACACTCCGAGAGCATAGCCAGACGCAGGCACTCTCTTCAACATACAGTTATTCGTTTCATAACGATTAACTAAATCATGGGAGTTACACTCCGAGAGCATAGCCAGACGCAGGCACTCTCTTCAACATACAGTTATTCGTTTCATAACGATTAACTAAATCATGGGAGTTACACTCCGAGAGCATAGCCAGACGCAGGCACTCTCTTCTACATACAGTTATTCGTTTCATAACGATTAACTAAATCATGGGAGTTACACTCCGAGAGCATACATAGCCAGACGTAGGCACTCTCTTCTACATACAGTTATTCGTTTCATAACGATTAACTAAATCATGGGAGTTACACTCCGAGAGCATAGCCAGACGCAGGCACTCTCTTCAACATACAGTTATTCGTTTCATAACGATTAACTAAATCATGGGAGTTACACTCCGAGAGCATAGCCAGACGCAGGCACTCTCTTCAACATACAGTTATTCGTTTCATAACGATTAACTAAATCATGGGAGTTACACTCCGAGAGCATAGCCAGACGCAGGCACTCTCTTCTACGTACAGTTATTCGTTTCATAACGATTAACTAAATCATGGGAGTTACACTCCGAGAGCATAGCCAGACGCAGGCACTCTCTTCTACATACAGTTATTCGTTTCATAACGATTAACTAAATCATGGGAGTTATACTCCGAGAGCATAGCCAGACGCAGGCACTCTCTTCAACATACAGTTATTCGTTTCATAACGATTAACTAAATCATGGGAGTTACACTCCGAGAGCATAGCCAGACGCAGGCACTCTCTTCAACATACAGTTATTCGTTTCAATAACGATTAACTAAATCATGGGAGTTACACTCCGAGAGCATACATAGCCAGACGTAGGCACTCTCTTCTACATACAGTTATTCGTTTCATAACGATTAACTAAATCATGGGAGTTACACTCCGAGAGCATAGCCAGACGCAGGCACTCTCTTCAACATACAGTTATTCGTTTCAGAACGATTAACTAAATCATGGGAGTTACACTCCGAGAGCATAGCCAGACGCAGGCACTCTCTTCAACATACAGTTATTCGTTTCATAACGATACTAAATCATGGGAGTTACACTCCGAGAGCATAGCCAGACGCAGGCACTCTCTTCAACATACAGTTATTCGTTTCATAACGATTAACTAAATCATGGGAGTTACACTCCGAGAGCATACATAGCCAGACGTAGGCACTCTCTTCTACATACAGTTATTCGTTTCATAACGATTAACTAAATCATGGGAGTTACACTCCGAGAGCATAGCCAGACGCAGGCACTCTCTTCAACATACAGTTATTCGTTTCATAACGATTAACTAAATCATGGGAGTTACACTCCGAGAGCATACATAGCCAGACGTAGGCACTCTCTTCTACATACAGTTATTCGTTTCATAACGATTAACTAAATCATGGGAGTTACACTCCGAGAGCATAGCCAGACGCAGGCACTCTCTTCAACATACAGTTATTCGTTTCATAACGATTAACTAAATCATGGGAGTTACACTCCGAGAGCATAGCCAGACGCAGGCACTCTCTTCTACATACAGTTATTCGTTTCATAACGATTAACTAAATCATGGGAGTTACACTCCGAGAGCATAGCCAGACGCAGGCACTCTCTTCAACATACAGTTATTCGTTTCATAACGATTAACTAAATCATGGGAGTTACACTCCGAGAGCATAGCCAGACAGACGCAGGCACTCTCTTCAACATACAGTTATTCGTTTCATAACGATTAACTAAATCATGGGAGTTACACTCCGAGAGCATAGCCAGACGCAGGCACTCTCTTCAACATACAGTTATTCGTTTCATAACGATTAACTAAATCATGGGAGTTACACTCCGAGAGCATAGCCAGACGCAGGCACTCTCTTCTACATACAGTTATTCGTTTCATAACGATTAACTAAATCATGGGAGTTACACTCCGAGAGCATAGCCAGACGCAGGCACTCTCTTCAACATACAGTTATTCGTTTCATAACGATTAACTAACTCATGGGAGTTACACTCCGAGAGCATAGCCAGACAGACGCAGGCACTCTCTTCAACATACAGTTATTCGTTTCATAACGATTAACTAAATCATGGGAGTTACACCCCGAGAGCATACATAGCCAGACGTAGGCACTCTCTTCTACATACAGTTATTCGTTTCATAACGATTAACTAAATCATGGGAGTTACACTCCGAGAGCATAGCCAGACGCAGGCACTCTCTTCAACATACAGTTATTCGTTTCATAACGATTAACTAAATCATGGGAGTTACACTCCGAGAGCATAGCCAGACGCAGGCACTCTCTTCAACATACAGTTATTCGTTTCATAACGATTAACTAAATCATGGGAGTTACACTCCGAGAGCATACATAGCCAGACGTAGGCACTCTCTTCTACATACAGTTATTCGTTTCATAACGATTAACTAAATCATGGGAGTTACACTCCGAGAGCATAGCCAGACGCAGGCACTCTCTTCAACATACAGTTATTCGTTTCATAACGATTAACTAAATCATGGGAGTTACACCCCGAGAGCATACATAGCCAGACGTAGGCACTCTCTTCTACATACAGTTATTCGTTTCATAACGATTAACTAAATCATGGGAGTTACACTTCGAGAGCATAGCCAGACGCAGGCACTCTCTTCAACATACAGTTATTCGTTTCATAACGATTAACTAAATCATGGGAGTTACACTCCGAGAGCATAGCCAGACGCAGGCACTCTCTTCTACATACAGTTATTCGTTTCATAACGATTAACTAAATCATGGGAGTTACACTCCGAGAGCATACATAGCCAGACGTAGGCACTCTCTTCTACATACAGTTATTCGTTTCATAACGATTAACTAAATCATGGGAGTTACACTCCGAGAGCATAGCCAGACGCAGGCACTCTCTTCAACATACAGTTATTCGTTTCATAACGATTAACTAAATCATGGGAGTTACACCCCGAGAGCATACATAGCCAGACGTAGGCACTCTCTTCGACATACAGTTATTCGTTTCATAACGATTAACTAAATCATGGGAGTTACACTCCGAGAGCATAGCCAGACGCAGGCACTCTCTTCAACATACAGTTATTCGTTTCATAACGATTAACTAAATCATGGGAGTTACACTCCGAGAGCATAGCCAGACGCAGGCACTCTCTTCTACATACAGTTATTCGTTTCATAACGATTAACTAAATCATGGGAGTTACACTCCGAGAGCATACATAGCCAGACGTAGGCACTCTCTTCTACATACAGTTATTCGTTTCATAACGATTAACTAAATCATGGGAGTTACACTCCGAGAGCATAGCCAGACGCAGGCACTCTCTTCACCATACAGTTATTCGTTTCATAACGATTAACTAAATCATGGGAGTTACACTCCGAGAGCATAGCCAGACGCAGGCACTCTCTTCAACATACAGTTATTCGTTTCATAACGATTAACTAAATCATGGGAATTACACTCCGAGAGCATAGCCAGACGCAGGCACTCTCTTCTACGTACAGTTATTCGTTTCATAACGATTAACTAAATCATGGGAGTTACACTCCGAGAGCATAGCCAGACGCAGGCACTCTCTTCTACATACAGTTATTCGTTTCATAACGATTAACTAAATCATGGGAGTTACACTCCGAGAGCATAGCCAGACGCAGGCACTCTCTTCAACATACAGTTATTCGTTTCATAACGATTAACTAAATCATGGGAGTTACACTCCGAGAGCATAGCCAGACGCAGGCACTCTCTTCAACATACAGTTATTCGTTTCATAACGATTAACTAAATCATGGGAGTTACACTCCGAGAGCATACATAGCCAGACGTAGGCACTCTCTTCTACATACAGTTATTCGTTTCATAACGATTAACTAAATCATGGGAGTTACACTCCGAGAGCATAGCCAGACGCAGGCACTCTCTTCAACATACAGTTATTCGTTTCATAACGATTAACTAAATCATGGGAGTTACACTCCGAGAGCATACATAGCCAGACGTAGGCACTCTCTTCTACATACAGTTATTCGTTTCATAACGATTAACTAAATCATGGGAGTTACACTCCGAGAGCATAGCCAGACGCAGGCACTCTCTTCAACATACAGTTATTCGTTTCATAACGATTAACTAAATCATGGGAGTTACACTCCGAGAGCATAGCCAGACGCAGGCACTCTCTTCAACATACAGTTATTCGTTTCATAACGATTAACTAAATCATGGGAGTTACACTCCGAGAGCATAGCCAGACGCAGGCACTCTCTTCAACATACAGTTATTCGTTTCATAACGATTAACTAAATCATAGGAGTTACACTCCGAGAGCATAGCCAGACGCAGGCACTCTCTTCTACATACAGTTATTCGTTTCATAACGATTAACTAAATCATGGGAGTTACACTCCGAGAGCATAGCCAGACGCAGGCACTCTCTTCAACATACAGTTATTCGTTTCATAACGATTAACTAAATCATGGGAGTTACACTCCGAGAGCATAGCCAGACGCAGGCACTCTCTTCAACATACAGTTATTCGTTTCATAACGATTAACTAAATCATGGGAGTTACACTCCGAGAGCATACATAGCCAGACGTAGGCACTCTCTTCTACATACAGTTATTCGTTTCATAACGATTAACTAAATCATGGGAGTTACACTCCGAGAGCATAGCCAGACGCAGGCACTCTCTTCTACATACAGTTATTCGTTTCATAACGATTAACTAAATCATGGGAGTTACACTCCGAGAGCATAGCCAGACGCAGGCACTCTCTTCTACATACAGTTATTCGTTTCATAACGATTAACTAAATCATGGGAGTTACACTCCGAGAGCATAGCCAGACGCAGGCACTCTCTTCAACATACAGTTATTCGTTTCATAACGATTAACTAAATCATGGGAGTTACACTCCGAGAGCATACATAGCCAGACGTAGGCACTCTCTTCTACATACAGTTATTCGTTTCATAACGATTAACTAAATCATGGGAGTTACACTCCGAGAGCATAGCCAGACGCAGGCACTCTCTTCAACATACAGTTATTCGTTTCATAACGATTAACTAAATCATGGGAGTTACACTCCGAGAGCATACATAGCCAGACGTAGGCACTCTCTTCAACATACAGTTATTCGTTTCATAACGATTAACTAAATCATGGGAGTTACACTCCGAGAGCATAGCCAGACGCAGGCACTCTCTTCTACATACAGTTATTCGTTTCATAACGATTAACTAAATCATGGGAGTTACACTCCGAGAGCATAGCCAGACGCAGGCACTCTCTTCTACATACAGTTATTCGTTTCATAACGATTAACTAAATCATGGGAGTTACACTCCGAGAGCATAGCCAGACGCAGGCACTCTCTTCAACATACAGTTATTCGTTTCATAACGATTAACTAAATCATGGGAGTTACACTCCGAGAGCATAGCCAGACGCAGGCACTCTCTTCAACATACAGTTATTCGTTTCATAACGATTAACTAAATCATGGGAGTTACACTCCGAGAGCATAGCCAGACGCAGGCACTCTCTTCAACATACAGTTATTCGTTTCATAACGATTAACTAAATCATGGGAGTTACACTCCGATAGCATAGCCAGACGCAGGCACTCTCTTCTACATACAGTTATTCGTTTCATAACGATTAACTAAATCATGGGAGTTACACTCCGAGAGCATAGCCAGACGCAGGCACTCTCTTCAACATACAGTTATTCGTTTCATAACGATTAACTAAATCATGGGAGTTACACTCCGAGAGCATAGCCAGGACGCAGGCACTCTCTTCAACATACAGTTATTCGTTTCATAACGATTAACTAAATCATGGGAGTTACACTCCGAGAGCATAGCCAGACGCAGGCACTCTCTTCAACATACAGTTATTCGTTTCATAACGATTAACTAAATCATGGGAGTTACACTCCGAGAGCATAGCCAGACGCAGGCACTCTCTTCTACATACAGTTATTCGTTTCATAACGATTAACTAAATCATGGGAGTTACACCCCGTGAGCATACATAGCCAGACGTAGGCACTCTCTTCTACATACAGTTATTCGTTTCATAACGATTAACTAAATCATGGGAGTTACACTCCGAGAGCATAGCCAGACGCAGGCACTCTCTTCAACATACAGTTATTCGTTTCATAACGATTAACTAAATCATGGAAGTTACACTCCGAGAGCATACATAGCCAGACGCAGGCACTCTCTTCAACATACAGTTATTCGTTTCATAACGATTAACTAAATCATGGGAGTTACACTCCGAGAGCATAGCCAGACGCAGGCACTCTCTTCAACATACAGTTATTCGTTTCATAACGATTAACTAAATCATGGGAGTTACACTCCGAGAGCATAGCCAGACGCAGGCACTCTCTTCTACATACAGTTATTCGTTTCATAACGATTAACTAAATCATGGGAGTTACACTCCGAGAGCATAGCCAGACGCAGGCACTCTCTTCTACATACAGTTATTCGTTTCATAACGATTAACTAAATCATGGGAGTTACACTCCGAGAGCATAGCCAGACGCAGGCACTCTCTTCTACATACAGTTATTCGTTTCATAACGATTAACTAAATCATGGGAGTTACACTCCGAGAGCATAGCCAGACGCAGGCACTCTCTTCTACATACAGTTATTCGTTTCATAACGATTAACTAAATCATGGGAGTTACACTCCGAGAGCATAGCCAGACGTAGGTACTCTCTTCTACATACAGTTATTCGTTTCATAACGATTAACTAAATCATGGGAGTTACACTCCGAGAGCATAGCCAGGACGCAGGCACTCTCTTCAACATACAGTTATTCGTTTCATAACGATTAACTAAATCATGGGAGTTACACTCCGAGAGCATAGCCAGACGCAGGCACTCTCTTCAACATACAGTTATTCGTTTCATAACGATTAACTAAATCATGGGAGTTACACTCCGAGAGCATAGCCAGACGCAGGCACTCTCTTCTACATACAGTTATTCGTTTCATAACGATTAACTAAATCATGGGAGTTACACCCCGAGAGCATACATAGCCAGACGTAGGCACTCTCTTCTACATACAGTTATTCGTTTCATAACGATTAACTAAATCATGGGAGTTACACTCCGAGAGCATAGCCAGACGCAGGCACTCTCTTCAACATACAGTTATTCGTTTCATAACGATTAACTAAATCATGGGAGTTACACTCCGAGAGCATAGCCAGACGCAGGCACTCTCTTATACATACAGTTATTCGTTTCATAACGATTAACTAAATCATGGGAGTTACACTCCGAGAGCATAGCCAGACGCAGGCACTCTCTTCTACATACAGTTATTCGTTTCATAACGATTAACTAAATCATGGGAGTTACACTCCGAGAGCATACATAGCAAGACGTAGGCACTCTCTTCTACATACAGTTATTCGTTTCATAACGATTAACTAAATCATGGGAGTTACACTCCGAGAGCATAGCCAGACGCAGGCACTCTCTTCAACATACAGTTATTCGTTTCATAACGATTAACTAAATCATGGGAGTTACACCCCGAGAGCATACATAGCCAGACGTAGGCACTCTCTTCTACATACAGTTATTCGTTTCATAACGATTAACTAAATCATGGGAGTTACACTCCGAGAGCATACATAGCCAGACGTAGGCACTCTCTTCTACATACAGTTATTCGTTTCATAACGATTAACTAAATCATGGGAGTTACACTCCGAGAGCATAGCCAGACGCAGGCACTCTCTTCAACATACAGTTATTCGTTTCATAACGATTAACTAAATCATGGGAGTTACACCCCGAGAGCATACATAGCCAGACGTAGGCACTCTCTTCTACATACAGTTATTCGTTTCATAACGATTAACTAAATCAAGGGAGTTACAATCCGAGAGCATAGCCAGACGCAGGCACTCTCTTCTACATACAGTTATTCGTTTCATAACGATTAACTAAATCATGGGAGTTACACTCCGAGAGCATAGCCAGACGCAGGCACTCTCTTCAACATACAGTTATTCGTTTCATAACGATTAACTAAATCATGGGAGTTACACTCCGAGAGCATAGCCAGACGCAGGCACTCTCTTCTACATACAGTTATTCGTTTCATAACGATTAACTAAATCATGGGAGTTACACTCCGAGAGCATAGCCAGACGCAGGCACTCTCTTCAACATACAGTTATTCGTTTCATAACGATTAACTAAATCATGGGAGTTACACTCCGAGAGCATAGCCAGGACGCAGGCACTCTCTTCAACATACAGTTATTCGTTTCATAACGATTAACTAAATCATGGGAGTTACACTCCGAGAGCATAGCCAGACGCAGGCACTCTCTTCAACATACAGTTATTCGTTTCATAACGATTAACTAAATCATGGGAGTTACACTCCGAGAGCATAGCCAGACGCAGGCACTCTCTTCTACATACAGTTATTCGTTTCATAACGATTAACTAAATCATGGGAGTTACACCCCGAGAGCATACATAGCCAGACGTAGGCACTCTCTTCTACATACAGTTATTCGTTTCATAACGATTAACTAAATCATGGGAGTTACACTCCGAGAGCATAGCCAGACGCAGGCACTCTCTTCAACATACAGTTATTCGTTTCATAACGATTAACTAAATCATGGGAGTTACACTCCGAGAGCATACATAGCCAGACGCAGGCACTCTCTTCAACATACAGTTATTCGTTTCATAACGATTTACTAAATCATGGGAGTTACACTCCGAGAGCATAGCCAGACGCAGGCACTCTCTTCAACATACAGTTATTCGTTTCATAACGATTAACTTAATCATGGGAGTTGCACTCCGAGAGCATAGCCAGACGCAGGCACTTTCTTCTACATACAGTTATTCGTTTCATAACGATTAACTAAATCATGGGAGTTACACCCCGAGAGCATACATAGCCAGACGTAGGCACTCTCTTCTACATACAGTTATTCGTTTCATAACGATTAACTAAATCATGGGAGTTACACTCCGAGAGCATACATAGCCAGACGTAGGCACTCTCTTCTACATACAGTTATTCGTTTCATAACGATTAACTAAATCATGGGAGTTACACTCCGAGAGCATAGCCAGACGCAGGCACTCTCTTCAACATACAGTTATTCGTTTCATAACGATTAACTAAATCATGGGAGTTACACTCCGAGAGCATAGCCAGACGCAGGCACTCTCTTCAACATACAGTTATTCGTTTCATAACGATTAACTAAATCATGGGAGTTACACTCCGAGAGCATAGCCAGACGCAGGCACTCTCCTCTACATACAGTTATTCGTTTCATAACGATTAACTAAATCATGGGAGTTACACTCCGAGAGCATAGCCAGACGCAGGCACTCTCTTCTTCATACAGTTATTCGTTTCATAACGATTAACTAAATCATGGGAGTTACACTCCGAGAGCATAGCCAGACGCAGGCACTCTCTTCTACATACAGTTATTCGTTTCATAACGATTAACTAAATCATGGGAGTTACACTCCGAGAGCATAGCCAGACGCAGGCACTCTCTTCTACATACAGTTATTCGTTTCATAACGATTAACTAAATCATGGGAGTTACACTCCGAGAGAATACATAGCCAGACGTAGGCACTCTCTTCTACATACAGTTATTCGTTTCATAACGATTAACTAAATCATGGGAGTTACACTCCGAGAGCATAGCCAGACGCAGGCACTCTCTTCTACATACAGTTATTCGTTTCATAACGATTAACTAAATCATGGGAGTTACACTCCGAGAGCATAGCCAGACGCAGGCACTCTCTTCAACATACAGTTATTCGTTTCATAACGATTAACTAAATCATGGGAGTTACACTCCGAGAGCATAGCCAGACGCAGGCACTCTCTTCAACATACAGTTATTCGTTTCATAACGATTAACTAAATCATGGGAGTTACACTCCGAGAGCATAGCCAGACGCAGGCACTCTCTTCTACATACAGTTATTCGTTTCATAACGATTAACTAAATCATGGGAGTTACGCCCCGAGAGCATACATAGTCAGACGTAGGCACTCTCTTCTACATACAGTTATTCGTTTCATAACGATTAACTAAATCATGGGAGTTACACTCCGAGAGCATAGCCAGACGCAGGCACTCTCTTCAACATACAGTTATTCGTTTCATAACGATTAACTAAATCATGGGAGTTACACTCCGAGAGCATACATAGCCAGACGCAGGCACTCTCTTCAACATACAGTTATTCGTTTCATAACGATTAACTAAATCATGGGAGTTACACTCCGAGAGCATAGCCAGACGCAGGCACTCTCTTCAACATACAGTTATTCGTTTCATAACGATTAACTTAATCATGGGAGTTACACTCCGAGAGCATAGCCAGACGCAGGCACTCTCTTCTACATACAGTTATTCGTTTCATAACGATTAACTAAATCATGGGAGTTACACCCCGAGAGCATACATAGCCAGACGTAGGCACTCTCTTCTACATACAGTTATTCGTTTCATAACGATTAACTAAATCATGGGAGTTACACTCCGAGAGCATACATAGCCAGACGTAGGCACTCTCTTCTACATACAGTTATTCGTTTCATAACGATTAACTAAATCATGGGAGTTACACTCCGAGAGCATAGCCAGACGCAGGCACTCTCTTCTACATACAGTTATTCGTTTCATAACGATTAACTAAATCATGGGAGTTACACTCCGAGAGCATAGCCAGACGCAGGCACTCTCTTCTACATACAGTTATTCGTTTCATAACGATTAACTAAATCATGGGTGTTACACTCCGAGAGCATAGCCAGATGCAGGCACTCTCTTCAACATACAGTTATTCGTTTCATAACGATTAACTAAATCTCCGAGAGCATAGCCAGACGCAGGCACTGTCTTCTACATACAGTTATTCGTTTCATAACGATTAACTAAATCATGGGAGTTACACTCCGAGAGCATAGCCAGACGCAGGCACTCTCTTCAACATACAGTTATTCGTTTCATAACGATTAACTAAATCATGGTAGTTACACTCCGAGAGCATAGCCAGACGCAGGCACTCTCTTCGACATACAGTTATTCGTTTCATAACGATTAACTAAATCATGGGAGTTACACTCCGAGAGCATACATAGCCAGACGCAGGCACTCTCTTCAACATACAGTTATTCGTTTCATAACGATTAACTAAATCATGGGAGTTACACTCCGAGAGCATAGCCAGACGCAGGCACTCTCTTCTACATACAGTTATTCGTTTCATAACAATTAACTAAATCATGGGAGTTACACTCCGAGAGCATAGCCAGACGCAGGCACTCTCTTCTACATACAGTTATTCGTTTCATAACGATTAACTAAATCATGGGAGTTACACTCCGAGAGCATAGCCAGACGCAGGCACTCTCTTCAACATAGTTATTCGTTTCATAACGATTAACTAAATCATGGGAGTTACACTCCGAGAGCATAGCCAGACGCAGGCACTCTCTTCAACATACAGTTATTCGTTTCATAACGATTAACTAAATCATGGGAGTTACACTCCGAGAGCATAGCCAGACGCAGGCACTCTCTTCAACATACAGTTATTCGTTTCATAACGATTAACTAAATCATGGGAGTTACACTCCGAGAGCATACATAGCCAGACGTAGGCACTCTCTTCTACATACAGTTATTCGTTTCATAACGATTAACTAAATCATGGGAGTTACACTCCGAGAGCATAGCCAGACGCAGGCACTCTCTTCAACATACAGTTATTCGTTTCATAACGATTAACTAAATCATGGGAGTTACACTCCGAGAGCATACATAGCCAGACGTAGGCACTCTCTTCTACATACAGTTATTCGTTTCATAACGATTAACTAAATCATGGGAGTTACACTCCGAGAGCATAGCCAGACGCAGGCACTCTCTTCAACATACAGTTATTCGTTTCATAACGATTAACTAAATCATGGGAGTTACACCCCGAGAGCATACATAGCCAGACGTAGGCACTCTCTTCTACATACAGTTATTCGTTTCATAACGATTAACTAAATCATGGGAGTTACACTCCGAGAGCATACATAGCCAGACGTAGGCACTCTCTTCTACATACAGTTATTCGTTTCATAACGATTAACTAAATCATAGGAGTTACACTCCGAGAGCATAGCCAGACGCAGGCACTCTCTTCAACATACAGTTATTCGTTTCATAACGATTAACTAAATCATGGGAGTTACACTCCGAGAGCATAGCCAGACGCAGGCACTCTCCTCTACATACAGTTATTCGTTTCATAACGATTAACTAAATCATGGGAGTTACACTCCGAGAGCATACATAGCCAGACGTAGGCACTCTCTTCAACATACAGTTATTCGTTTCATAACGATTAACTAAATCATGGGAGTTACACTCCGAGAGCATACATAGCCAGACGTAGGCACTCTCTTCTACATACAGTTATTCGTTTCATAACGATTAACTAAATCATGGGAGTTACACTCCGAGAGCATAGCCAGACGCAGGCACTCTCTTCAACATACAGTTATTCGTTTCATAACGATTAACTAAATCATGGGAGTTACACCCCGAGAGCATACATAGCCAGACGTAGGCACTCTCTTCTACATACAGTTATTCGTTTCATAACGATTAACTAAATCATGGGAGTTACACTCCGAGAGCATACATAGCCAGACGTAGGCACTCTCTTCTACATACAGTTATTCGTTTCATAACGATTAACTAAATCATAGGAGTTACACTCCGAGAGCATAGCCAGACGCAGGCACTCTCTTCAACATACAGTTATTCGTTTCATAACGATTAACTAAATCATGGGAGTTACACTCCGAGAGCATAGCCAGACGCAGGCACTCTCCTCTACATACAGTTATTCGTTTCATAACGATTAACTAAATCATGGGAGTTACACTCCGAGAGCATACATAGCCAGACGTAGGCACTCTCTTCAACATACAGTTATTCGTTTCATAACGATTAACTAAATCATGGGAGTTACACCCCGAGAGCATACATAGCCAGACGTAGGCACTCTCTTCTACATACAGTTATTCGTTTCATAACGATTAACTAAATCATGGGAGTTACACTCCGAGAGCATACATAGCCTGACGTAGGCACTCTCTTCTACATACAGTTATTCGTTTCATAACGATTAACTAAATCATAGGAGTTACACTCCGAGAGCATAGCCAGACGCAGGCACTCTCTTCAACATACAGTTATTCGTTTCATAACGATTAACTAAATCATGGGAGTTACACTCCGAGAGCATAGCCAGACGCAGGCACTCTCCTCTACATACAGTTATTCGTTTCATAACGATTAACTAAATCATGGGAGTTACACTCCGAGAGCATACATAGCCAGACGTAGGCACTCTCTTCTACATACAGTTATTCGTTTCATAACGATTAACTAAATCATGGGAGTTACACTCCGAGAGCATACATAGCCAGACGTAGGCACTCTCTTCTACATACAGTTATTCGTTTCATAACGATTAACTAAATCATGGGAGTTACACTCCGAGAGCATACATAGCCAGACGTAGGCACTCTCTTCTACATACAGTTATTCGTTTCATAACGATTAACTAAATCATGGGAGTTACACTCCGAGAGCATAGCCAGACGCAGGCACTCTCTTCTACATACAGTTATTCGTTTCATAACGATTAACTAAATCATGGGAGTTACACTCCGAGAGCATAGCCAGACGCAGGCACTCTCTTCTACATACAGTTATTCGTTTCATAACGATTAACTAAATCATGGGAGTTACACTCCGAGAGCATAGCCAGACGCAGGCACTCTCTTCAACATACAGTTATTCGTTTCATAACGATTAACTAAATCATGGGAGTTACACTCCGAGAGCATACATAGCCAGACGTAGGCACTCTCTTCTACATACAGTTATTCGTTTCATAACGATTAACTAAATCATGGGAGTTACACTCCGAGAGCATAGCCAGACGCAGGCACTCTCTTCTACATACAGTTATTCGTTTCATAACGATTAACTAAATCATGGGAGTTACACTCCGAGAGCATAGCCAGACGCAGGCACTCTCTTCTACATACAGTTATTCGTTTCATTACGATTAACTAAATCATGGGAGTTACACCCCGAGAGCATAGCCAGACGTAGGCGTAGCTGAGTCGGCGATGCCACTTAATTTCCCTGGGTGGTTGGAGGTTCCACCTGGCTGTTACAGGGATATTCAGTTGCGCAGCTAGGTTTAGTGTCTTCGAAGAATAATAATTTCAGCGTATTAAAAACGCTGCTACTAATTGCCTAAGCTAGTTTTTAATTGGACCGACGTGGGGTTTGGATCACATCCACAATTACAGATGTCAAGTATTATTATAATAAGTGTTTATACCTCTTTCCTGTCGGTCGAATCTCCGTTCAGTCGAAAAGCTTGTCCAGCGACAGTTGTTCCAGGGGCGTCTTGTCATCATTCATGTGAAGGTAAAATAAATTATATAATTACTAGCTGCCATAGAATGTGGTTTTAGATTTGAATTTGATTTACACTTCGGTCTAAGTAACACGTGGTTGGCTAACACCAAAAATTAAAAAAGTTCATACTTTAGCCTCAATAACACGTGGTAATCATGATATTGAATTGTAGCTTATATGACACGTTTGTCGGTTTACCATAGCAGTGCCATCTATTGATCACTTACTCAATTCAGTCGAATAATTGTGACTGTCAATTAATTATAGACAAATAATTTGCAATAAAATAAAATTGCGACTATAATTAAAGATCTAAGCTACCCTATCTCTTAAGTTGGACCAGACCGCTCACGGTGTGCCAATTTAATTTAAAATCGGTTAAGTAGTTTAGGAGGCCATCGCGGACGGAAGTACTTTTCAATAAAATTTTGAAACTTACTTTGGCAAATATTCCAACTGCAACCGAATGGCTTAAAATTTGATCTGCTAGGCGCTCTTTGATTTTCTGTTTGCCATTCTGTACTGGTTGTAAGTGGTGCTGGGTTAAAGCTGGAGCAAACACGGTTGGGATTCTCGCGATCTTTATTATAAAACTCCTCTATGTGGCTCCACTTTACTGTACCTGCAATGGAAGGTTATGATCTTATTCTCAAAACAATTTTAACCAATCACAGGTCAAGCGGCAATAAGAAAATAAATATGGTACAGCAGAGGTACATCAATTATTAGTTATTTTAATTAGGCAATAAGGCAATACTAACAACTACTTGATGCAGGGAAATAATTGGCAAAGGCCACTAGCGGATAAATAAGTCAATGGATGGTCATGGTTCAATGGATAAATAAGTCATAAAAAAGTTTTAATATCTTTCCGCTGTTCAATTAATTAAATTATTATACCAACCTATGTTTAGTTTTCTGTTTATTTGTATATCTAGTGTAAATTGGAAATACCGTTTAAAAAAAAAATTAAATCTTTAAACATGCACTCAAGCAAACAAGCCAATGTAAATTTGTAAAAATTAATATTCAACCACATTTTGTATAATATTCTAAAGAAGTGGTTACCTCCTCGACAAGAGCTGCTGACTTGTCTGCTGTGTCACAATCTCCTGAGAAGTAAAATGCTATTGGCTGTTTCCAGCATTTTCGAACACCGATAACCATGAAAGTTCGACTATGGTTTGCTATCACAGTAGTACGGCCTTAGCATTGAGTTTTACGTTATATGTCAGATTTTTTCTTATTGACATTTCATCAAAAGCCATTTTACATAAATTATCATTGACATCTTGGTCTTTTGTGATTTCTTTTACTGTCTGTATTACTGGGCTGTTGATTCCACATACCATTGGAATTTTGTTCAATAATGCCTTGAGAGAGCTGACAAAATAACCTAGTATTGTCTTTGGTTAACATAGCTTTTACACATTGAAAGAAACCAATTTTTTATACCGGATTAAAACTATTTGTATTATTATAAACTTATAATTATGTATAATAATCCAGTTAAAAAAATATTTTCTTTCAAAATAACCTAATCAATAATATAAAACAAAAGTTTGATTTCTTATAGATGCTCAAGACGTTCACTTTATCATCCAGTGTCCATCTCATTCCAGTTAATTTTCTTATAAAGTTTTTCAGTTGGCTTTGTAATAGTAAAGAAAATGAATTATTTAATGTGCTTTTTAATATTTCATTGCTAGGTTCGTTTGATGTTAGTACACTTAATATAGATCTTTTGGAGTTTTTATCACCTTGAAACTTTTTTCAGAGCCTCACTATTTCAGATAGATTTTTTCTGCATCTCTTAGACAGCGTTTGCTTTTGAGGTGTAAGTTCACTGAACTTTTTCACGTCCAAGTCCTACAAAATACCTTTGCTAGTTGATGGTTCCTGGAAAATATACAAAAATAATTGAATAAAAAATTCGAAAAAGATAACAAATCCAATAAGTGGATGGAGAAAATAGAAAACTTTCAATCATCCATATATCACCTAGATGTGTGTCAGAAATGTACTGCCTACCTACCTCTATATAAAAAAGCATGACTATAAAAATTTGTCTATTTGACTTAGGTAGAATATGAATGTAAATACTCACTTGGATGTCATAACTTGCTCTATATGGACTACAATGTTTGTTTTTTAATTGGTCTATATCCTCCTCTATTCACTCTTAATCTAACTTGTTAAGTCTTTTCCTATCGCTGCTGGTAAATGAAGATTCATTCAAATGATTTTCACATAGTATCCTATGCTGGGCATTCACTGTAACTAATATGGATCATCGGTTTAAATGCCCATATTTGTTTTGTAGATAGTACAAAAGTTATTGAAAATATCGATACTACTCGGGTATCGATACTTTTTGGTGATCACTAAATTTGTTTTTAAGCCATTCATTTTGTTTAATGGCGTCCAGTCATCGTTTGTCACCCTTGCAGTAGAAATCGTTTTACGTACTCCTATAAACTTACAACGTTTGACTACCATGGCGTCTCCGAAGCCCATTGTTTGAAGAGTTAAGTGAAGTGCAAGTGTTGGACTCAAATTAGCCGCTTGTCACGGCCTCCTCTTCTGCGCCGATCCTGGACGAACCGGTTGCTGGTCCTAGTGGGCTGACTAGTCCTGGCGAGGAATTTGCTGCGATGCCCAGACTTACTAGGTCATCTGGCAGAAGGCTTAATCCTTACTCGGATGAGTTAAAGTAAGTTTTGATTTATGTTATTTCAGGTCAGGTTATAAAATAATAAATCATTAGTAAAAAAAAAAAAAATTTGCTTACTGGAATTTTGAAAAAGTTGGATTGCATAAGGTCTGTTGTGGATTTTAAAATGAAATTTATAGCTGAAAATATTTTTTTCATTGTTTGTAACTTTCTGTATTATCTAATTCTATATTATCCTGTACTTTTTTAATATCAAAAAAGTACCCAAAACCGAATCAGAGCACCCCACTATCCACATGGTCTTGTCTGCCCTACCCCTAGAGTATATATAAAAGCTCCGAAGTAGCCGTCAACCCCCTCCCCGCCCCTCTAAAACCTCAAATATCGACGGTCCATATTGGAAAGATTAACCGATCTACTTACTTCAGAGGCCCATTCTCGGACGGAAGAGGGAACCTATGCAAGGATAAGGAAGAATCTTCTTTTGATGGTATACCGCATTTTGAGTATTTTCCCTACCATGTTTTGGCAAAGTACAACACAAAATCGTCAATATGACTTACCTGTAAGTGAAGTTTTATTATACATTGAGCTTTGAGACTTTAATACTACCCTCAGTTTTCATTTGATTGAAATTGTAACTACACGTGTGTAAATCCAGTTGTAATGTATCCTCGAACGAAGGCGTACATAACCAAAAGCGTCGCGTAACAGGTAACGCACGGCCGCCGCCCTAACGACCACTTGTCGCTGGATGAGACAATGAACTGCTGCAGGTATCGGGAGAAGATCCATCAAAGTCTAATACTCCAGGTGAAGACATACAGTTTGATCTTGCAGTAAGCTTACACTTTACAACTTTTATCTAAGTATTCTAATCAATGCACCCTATTTGAACCCAGAGGAAAAGACCGCAATCTCAAACAGGATTAATATAGGACGCAGGTTTCAAATGAAACCAAATGCTACAGCTACTTCTTGTTTAGCAGAGGCCACTCACAGTGTTCTTGTCTGCGGAAACAAGAAATATGTACCTATTAAAATTACTTATGGATACGGATTCCAATGTGACACACAATACCAAGACTCAGTCACACGACACAACTTTATTCTATATAGCCTTAAAAGATCTAAAAGAACAACTTCAAGGAACATAGGTATACAAGTACCTATTCAGTAAGCGATTAGTTGACTACAAGCTCGCATCAAAATCAGAAAAGGACAAAGATGGTCAAAAAGAATTTAATCATAGGCAAAAGGGGAATCCAGGATGAAGGAGCTTGCTCACAGCCTACTATAGGCAGTCGCGTCCAGCGCCGCGCGCGCCACCTCGCGCTCACTGGTAGTTTATCAAAGAATGTTATTCACTTATTACTTGTGATACAACTCTATTATCGTGGATAAAAGGTTATAAAATACCTTTTTCTTGGTCAGCGATGTTCCTAAAAGTAAACTATATTCAGAGACTGAACAAAGCAAATTCGAACAATCTATAAATTACAACAAAAACACTCCCGCACAAGGCGTTAACCGACAGATAACCGTTTGGCACCGTTAGGTGGCTATCTGAGGGCCGCAGGTAAACCCGCGTTCATAAATTGAAGCGAAGCGACCAATGAGAGGGCGGAAGGCAGCAAGGCAGCGATCGGACTGACCAATGAGAGGGCAGCAGGCAGCAAGGCAGCGGTCGGACAGCGCGTGCGCACTGGCAAGCGGCGATGACTCACACGGAGCGAGCGAGATGGCACTACAGCACTGATGACTCACACGGAGAGAGCACTGGAGCAGACATCCGCACGGGTCGGCGGTCGGAAGCGAAAGTGGCCCCTGCGCATGTGTCACAACCTCTTTTATAATCACAACTCCCTCCTCCGACTCGACCATCCCACTTCGGGAAAATGGTCGAGTCAATTCGTAACAACTCGTAAACAACCGAACGAGTCAAATGAGTAACTATTGCACATGCGCACTTGTAGCAAGATTCTTAAGAATATGTTTCATAAAAATGTTTAGAATTTAGAATAATTAAATTAATATTAGAAGCTAACACAAGAAATATTAAGTTTATGTCCTCCAGCTACACTGAATGTTTACAAAATATTCAGGACGCTAGAACACTTCTTGAAGCTAAAGGATTTATTGTAAATACTGAAAAGAGTAATGAAATTCTTGTAAATTCTTGGGTATATAATAAAATGTAGAACTTAAATCTGTTAATATGATAATAATAAACAAATTTTTCAAAATCTCGCACAATTAGATGGCTTACGTGCCTACCTCTGCCTGTCCAGCAGCAGAATATGGCTGGTTTTACACGAAGGGTCTAGAGAGTAAATATTTTAACCATCGATAGTTTTACCGGACTTACAATGGTATCGTGCGTCAGACCAACCTATAAATTAAATTAAATCGGTTGACTTTTGTTAAGAAATGTATAGTGATTCAATTCAATTTCCTCATCTTACTAAAATTACTAAAGAACTTTGGCGATGGGGCGAAGGCTTACACGGTTTCCTGGTCAATTTATTTAATGGCTTTCCATCGTTTGCTATCATATTTAAAACGTTAGGAAAAATTATTAACGGCAATGAGTTTGGCATCATATTTGTTTTCCTGTGGACTACTCGAACGTGGTGACCGCTTTTCAGAAGGCTCTTAGTTTCGGGAACCATAATTTTCTAACCTAATGAAACTTATCTCTCATTCCAGCAACCGAGAAGAGTGCCTTTGTCATCAGTGTCATCTATAATATAAAAAATGAATCGCAGAATGTGTAGGTAAGCGCATAACTATACAAAGCCTGAACCAATTGTACCAGTTCTGTTTTTTTAATGTTCGTTGAAGTTGAAGTTGATGGTTTTAACATTTTCATTGGTTTACATTTATAACATTTGTTTATAACATTGGATTACATATTAGTAATATATAAGAGTATAATGAAATAAATTTTATATTATGTTATGTTTTATTTATTTTTCCTAATATTTCATTACATTACATGGTTATGATAAATAATAATTTAATTTTATAGGTAGATTAACGACATAACTTATTAAAATTTTAACTAACTTTCTTCTAAGAAAAATAAGTACTAGTATTTTATATGTACAAAAGGACATTTAAATACAACATGTTTGTTTCTGCTAGAATTAAGAAGAATATATTAATTTTCCAAAATAATAAATAAAGCTTGTTCTTTCAGTTATGTCTTGATTTCCTTCATTAACTTCTTGACTTGAAACTGTATCAAGTGTTGGAACTAAAACTTCTGCCGGTATATCTACAAATTATAATCCTTACAAATATTTTGCATAACAGCTGTGGCAATAACAATAGCTTGAACTTAAGCTAGTAATAAATACAATGTTAAAGCGACATTTCCATACTCCAAATTTTCCGAAAAAGACAAATATTTTAACCTTACATCATGTTTCATTTGGGTCACATATCTTGCAACTTTTTGACATAGTATAATTATTAATACTCTAAATTATACTATATATTTACCTCTCTATAGTATTCCTATTCTTAATGTGTACTTCATCATATCTCTGGTCAGTCAGAGAAATGGTGTTAATGAATAAGGTATATTTGAGTAAGCACTATTAACAACCATCCAGTGATTTCTCAGTAGACCTGTACGATATTAAGCTATAAACAAATATACCTGTTAATTTAGTTGGCACATTTATCAAGTTCTACCTTCTTATCAATAAATTTGAATTAACTTGTAGAACTGAGTTTACAAAAGTTGTTGCATCATGAGCGGCACCAGGCCATGGGGAACAACATTAATATATTTTATTTCTGCATCACACACAGCTTGTACATTTAAAGAGAAATATCCTTTTCAATTACGATATTATTCACCAATTACGTCACCTAAAGAAAATAATGCTGCTTAAAATTATTACAACTTCATACTATAATGTACAATGTTAAATAATATATAAATTACTTACATGATGATTGAATTCGTAAATGTGGCATAACAAAAAACCACAAATAAAATATTTAAATTTTTTTGGTTCAACAGTTTATGTGCATGATAAGTTATATAAGACAAAATTCGATGTTAAGTCATGGAAAGGTATTCTTGTGGGATACGTTTGGAATCCTAAATGCGAAATATTTATTACTGTCAGAGATGTCATAGTAGACGAGACAAATTACTTCAATCCAGGCCTGCGTTGCGACCTGAAGAGAATATAGTAAATTCTCATGATAATGTTAACATTGACAACATTTCAAAGTCAATAAAGTCTCAAAAAACTGACAGATATAAATCAGATACCTGTAAATCTGATGATTATGAAGTTCCTCAGAAAATTCGCAAAACTAACCATGACATCGTCGAATTTGAACAACCAAATGCACATTCTGATGATCTTTCAGTGGTCGTAAATAATGAGGACACAACCAGTTGTATTGAACCACGTAGGAGTGATAGGCTTAAAGTCGTCCCCCTTTTTCTTATAAAGAAATCGATGATAACCTTATGTGTGCTAGTTCAATTTTGTGTAAAATACCAAATTCGTTTCAAGAGATTAAAACACGAGACGATAGAGTTCATTGGGAAGGTGCAATTAAATTCTCTATTTTTAAATAAAAAATTGGACTTTAGTACCACGGCCAGATAACAAAAATATTATAGATTGCAAATGGATGTTTAATATAAAAAATGATGAATTCGGAAAGCCTTTACGCTATAAAGCTCGACTCGTTGCTAGGGCTTTTAGCCAGGAATATCTCATAGACTATAATGAGACTTTTGCACCTGTTGCAAGAATAGCTAGTTTTAGATTTATTATTGCTTTTGCTAATCAATATAATTTACTTGTACATCACATGGACGTAAAAACTGCATTTCTAAATGGGGTACTACAGGAAGAAATATATATGAAAGTTCCAGAAAAAAGTTCCAGTCTTGCAAAAATGGTTATGTGTGTAAATTAAATAAAGCATTATATGGGCTAAAGCAAGCCGCTAGATACTGGTTTGAAATTTTTGAACAGTCTCTTAGGCGGGAGGGTTTTCAGAATTCATCAGTAGATAGATGTATTTATATACTAAATAAAGGAGATATACAGAAAAATATATATGTGGTACTTTATGTTGATGATTTGGTAATAGTGAGTGCTAATGTAAATACAATAAACAGTTTTAAAATATATTTAATGAGTAAATTTAAAATGACAGATTTACATGAAATTAAATTATTACTTGGAATTAAAATAACTCGTTGCGATGATATGATAATGTTAGATCAAAGTGCTTATATTAAAACAGTTTTAAATAAATTTTGCATGCAGGATTGCAACAAAAACCTGCAACTACTCCTATGGATAGTAAACTCAATTATGAAGCACTAAACTCAGAAAAAAATTACACTGCTTCATGTCGCAATTTAATTGGTTGTCTAATGTATATAATGTTATGTACTCGACCTGACTTAAGCACTAGCGTTAATATATTAAGTAGGTACACAAATTAAAATAATAAAGAATTGTGGCAATGCCTCAAAAAAGTGCTTAGATATTTAAAAGGCACAACTGATTTTAAATTATGTTATAAAAGGTGTGAATATAATAACATCTTAACTGGGTATGTGGACTCCGATTGGGGAGGTAATGATGTAAAGAGTACAACCAGGTATATATTTAAATTGTTTGAACATTGTTCAATAACCTGGACAACAAAGAAACAATAGTCAGTAGCAGCCCTGCTCCACAGCGGCTGAGTATATGGCCTTATATGAAGCCTTTATGGCTTAAATCTTTGGTAAGGAGTATTCATATTGATATATCCACTCCTATTGTAATATATGAAGACAATTAACTGACAGACAGACATTTTTCTAGGGAACAAATAGAGAAAAATGTAATAAAGCTAAAATACATTCCCACAGGTCAACAACCTGCAGATGCGTTAACAAAACCATTACCAGCGGTTACGTTTCATGAAATGAGGAGAAACATGGGTTTACAATTATAATATTTAATGAGTTGGCTATTATTTGTTATTAATTTAATTATTCTGTTATATTCATTGTGTTCTGATAATTATATGTAATGTATATAATGTATCGAATTTAAGATGATGAAATGATCTGATAAGGTTTTTCTGGGCTTTCCCTTATCCGAGCAACAAATGTTGGATCATTATTTTTGTATTTTCCCAGACTCGCTTAGAAGTTATATAGTTCTGTTTAGGCATTTGATTTTTACAAGAATTAATTTTTGAGGGGGCATGTTGATTTATTTGAGTAATATTGCAAAAATTAATCATTGTATTGACTTTTTCCTGTCATTTGAATGAGCGATCGAGCCGCCATCTTGTCGAGGCGCCAAATTGTCTTTACCTCACTCTGCTCCAGGTCATTTCTGTTTCATTCCAATGTGTATCGTGGTAGGAAGCAGACATATCACTTCCAAGTTAAACAGTAAATATATTTCTTTATTACGGATACTGTGTGTATAATTATCGTGCCCTAACAAGAATTACAACAGTTCTTAACTGATACCGCCGTTACTGCACACTCGCAATGTTCGCGAGTGTGTTGCAGGCCTTTTAAGAATTTTTAAACTTAAAAATTGTAATTTATAGTAAACTGAAATATTAAAAAGATTATTACTTATTACTGTTTTTCTTGGAACAGGTGGTAAACGAACAGATTGTCCGTGGACAATCTTAATGTCAAGTTCGCGAGTGCGTTGCCGGCCTATTAAGAATTTGTATGACTTATTTGAAGATAAATATTATAAATAGCAAAATATAGATGTACCTACTACTAGCGACATCTTGTACCAGAGTGTCATCAAATGTTGTCTATGAGATTCTTTACTTTTGTATTTAGAAAATAAAGTTCAGTTCTTTTCCGGTACTCGCTCAGTCACGTTGTTTTATTACAGGTTATGGGCCCAGGCCGCTCCTGGCTCATAAAAAGTACTTAGTTCTCGCGACAGTATAATTATTGATTATCAGGACATTATCGATAATAATAATTCGTGGCAGAATAGGACTAAGTGTGTTGAGTTGTGCAGATTTATTGTGTCGCGTCAGGCATCAGTAATGGCGTCCAGTTCGAACTATCACATTAGTGTGCCGAAACTGTAAGGGCGTGAAAATTACAGTGAATGGTGTTTCGCAGCAGAAAATTTCCTTGTCTTAGAGGGAATGGTTGGGTGTATCAAACCTGAGCCCAACGTTGCTCCAGCAGCTGCAGACGATGCGAGAACAAAAGCGAAGTTGATTCTAACAATTGACCCGGCTCTTTATGTTCATATAAAGAATGTAGCAACATCGAAAGAATTGTGGGATAAATTGAAGATGTTATTCGATGACTCGGGATTTACAAGAAAAATAAGTCTTCTGAGGAATTTAATTTCTATTCGATTAGAAAATTGCACTTCGATGACGTCATATGTAACACAAATTGTTGAAGCTGGTCAGAAATTACAAGGTACGGGTTTTGGCATAAGTGATGAGTGGATCGGATCTATCATGTTGGCTGGATTATCTGAAAAATATATGCCCATGATAATGGCAATCGAGCATTCGGGCATGATAATCACAACCGACGCCATTAAAGGGAAATTGATGGACATTGAACCGGAAGACAGTGATGCCAACAATGCGTTTGCTTGTTTCCGCAAGAATCAAAAATCAAAGAGTGTAAAGAGTACACAGTCTATGTACAAGAAAGATGGTGAGAATGGGCTTAAAGGTCTCGTTACCAGGCCATAAAATTATTAAAAAAAAAAAAAAAAAAAATGGTGAGAATGAACGAATGTCGACATCTGTCAAAGAAAAACAACACGTCAAATGTTATAATTGTAAACAACATGGCCACTACCGTAATCAATGCACTTATAAAGATAAATCTTATAAGAATTCTGAAAATAAATCGTCAAAAACAAGTAATGCATTCAGTGCCGTGTTTTTTAGCAGAATATTTGACAAGAGTGACTGGTATGTCGACTCTGGGTCAAGTTCGCATTTGACAAGCAATAAAGATTGGATGGTCGACGAATGTTATTCTGGGTTCACCAAGGAAATCATGGTTGCTAACCAGAATAAAATCCCAGTGTTGTGTTGTGGAAAAGTAAACATAACAACATCAACTGAAGGATGTGACTTTAACATAACTGTTGAAAAAGTGTTGCGTGTGCCCAAATTATCTACCAACTTATTGTCAGTAAGCCAACTGATATGGCAGGGTAACAAGGTGTATTTTACAAGCGATGGATGCGAGATATTTAATAAACAGGACACTCTAGTAGCGACTGCATCACTTATAAATGGAGTTTATAAACTAAATACTTCATCTTGTTTGGTGGCAGCAACAGCAGTCTCCAGAAGTTTGGCATCGTAGATTGGGACATGTCAACAGTGATAACATGAATAAAATGCAGGATGCTGTGGAGGGGGTCAAATTAACTGAGAAGGCCGACATCAACAAGTCCAACTGTATAGTGTGCTGTGAAGGAAAGCAAAGTCGGTTGCCCTTCGATAATAAAGGGAACAGGAGTACTAAGCTATTGGAAATAGTACACAGTGATATATGTGGCCCAATGGAGAATGTATCGCTAGGAGGATCAAGGTACTTCCTCATTTTTGTTGATGATCACAGCAGCATGACATATGTTTATTTTTTAAAAGGTAAAAATGAGACTTTACCATATTTTAAAGAATATAAAGCAAGAGTTGAGAATTCAACGTCAAATAAAATAAAAATACTTGTAAAATAAAAAGTGATAATGGCACAGAGTTCTGTAACAGAGATTTTGATAATTATTTGAAGAAACTGGGTATAATTCATCAAAGAACCAATCCCTATACTCCTGAGCAAAACGGGCTTTGTGAATGTATGAATAGGACTCTGATCGAGAAAGCAAGATGCCTTTTATTTGATGCAAGATTAGGCAAGGAATTTTGGGCTGAAGCCATTAACACAGCAGTCTATTTACAAAATAGAATTGTAAAAGGTGGATTGAACCACTGTACACTGTACGAGTTGTGGACAGGAGGCAAACCCAACCTCAGTCATTTCAGGATTTTTGGTAGTACTGTCATGAGACATATACCCAAGGAGAGAAGACGTAAGTGGGACAAGAAATCAGAACAATGCATACTGGTTGGTTACCCTGAGGATGTCAAAGGGTATAGGTTATACAATCCTTCAACAAAGGCTATTATAACCAGTCGAGATGTTGTCTTCATAAATGAAAAGTTATCTCATCAAGAAAATATGATTGAAATGGAAGTGGTAGAAGACAAACCAGCAGAAAATAGTCCACATACATCTTCAGTGGGAGAGGTGTCAGACCATGATGGAGAGGATTCATTCATTTTAACGAATGACATGGATGAAACCTATGTACCAGAGGAGGAGTCCATGACATCTGAGGAAGAACAGCAACCAGAAACCACATCAAAGTCACAACGGGTGAAACAAAAACCAGAAAGGTTTGGATATATGTGCACAGAACAGTGTAATGAATATTTTAGTGATGAACTGACATTAGAAGAAGCACTAAGGGGACCAGAGAAGGAGCAATGGGAACAGGCAGTGAAAGAAGAACTGAAAAGCTTTGAAGACAACAAAGCATGGGAGTTGTTGATATTCCTGCAAGTGGCAATATAGTTAAGTGCAAGTGGGTTCTAAAAAAAAAGTGTCATAGTGAAAATAATGTCCGCTATCGAGCCAGACTTGTGGCTAAAGGGTGTAGTCAAAAATATGGTGTGGACTATAGTGAAACATTTTCTCCAGTAGTACAGCATACAACACTTAGGTTATTATTCGCATTATCAGTGCAGTTCAACCTAGAAGTAACACATCTTGATGTGAAAACTGCTTTCTTAAATGGAGATCTGTCTGAGACAATATATATGCAAAAGCCTTTAGGTTATGTCTGTCCAAATAATAAAGTTTTAAAATTGACCAAAGCTATATATGGTCTCAAACAGGCATCTCGTGCATGACATAAGAAAGTGGATGGTTGCATGTTAGCTAATGGTTATATTAAGTCCCAAATAGAGTCATGTTTATATACAAAATTTGCTGGCAGCAGTAAAACCATCGTGACATTATATGTCGATGATTTCTTTGTATTCTCAAATGATAGAAATGAAACTAGTAATCTTAAGGATATGTTGAATAAGATTTTTGTATTAAAATACTTGGGAATTGTAAAGGAATGTCTTGGCATGTCAGTTGTATTTGATAAACAAAATAATAATTGTACTGTGACTTTAAGTCAAGAAAAATATATTGATAGATTGTTGACTAAGTTCAATATGGTTGATTGTAACACTGTGAATACTCCAATGGAGGTCAACTTAAAATGTAAGAAGGAAAATGATTGTAGTAATCAAAATCCCTATCAGCAGCTTATCGGGAGCCTAATGTATTTGGTTGTGCTCACACGACCCGATATAGCTTATGCAGTGTCATATTTAAGTCAATTCAATAATTGTAATACTGAACAACAATGGGTTTATGCCAAAAGAATTTTAAGGTATTTGAAAGGGACAAAAGATTTAGGTTTAAAATATAGTAAGGGCAAAAATGCAAACATTGAAGGTTATGTTGATGCAGACTGGTGCAGTGATGTTAATGATAGGAAATCATATTCAGGATTTTGTTATACTTTGTCTGGGTCTGTTATATCTAGTAGAGTTGTAGTAAGCAAAAATGTATTACACTTTCTAGTACCGAATCTGAATATGTATCCATATCAGAAGCCTGCAAAGAGGCAGTTTATTTGAGAAATTTACAATTTGAACTTACTAAAAGGATGTATAAGATCATTTTATATAATGATAGTATGAGCGCACAGAAATTGTTGTTAAACCCTATATTCCATAATAAAACGAAGCATATTGATGTCAGATATCATTATTGTAGAGAATTAATTAATGAAAACATTATAAGTGTTAATTATCTATGTACATCAAATATGCCTGCAGATTTGTTTACAAAAAGTCTCGCTGCTGTAAAACATTATAAACATTTGAATACTTTAGGTATTGTTAAAGTGTAATTGTTTCTTTTGTTTATATAGTATCTATATTTTGAGTGGGAGTATTATAAATAGCAAAATATAGATGTACCTACTACTAGCGACATCTTGTACCAGAGTGTCATCAAATGTTGTCTATGAGATTCTTTACTTTTGTCTTTAGAAAATAAAGTTCAGTTCTTTTCCGGTACTCGCTCAGTCACGTTGTTTTATTACAATAAATACAAATAAGAATATTATTTATTAGTATTTCTTATAGAACAGGTGTTAACGGGCAGGAGCCTTATCTGATGTTAACTGATACCACCGTTAACGTACACGCTTAATGTCGAAGTATTCGCGAGTGTGTTGCCGGCCTTTTAAGAATTTTTATGACTTATGTATTGAAATTTTAAGAAAATTTAAATACAAACAAGATACCAATTACTGTTTTTTTTGGAACAGGGGTAACGGACACGAGCCTTATATGTTTTTAACTGATACCGCCGTTAATGCACACTCTCAATGTTCGCGAGTGTGTTGCAGGCCTTTTAAGAATTTTTGAAATTAAAAATTGTAATTTATAGAAAACTGAAATATTGACAAGATTATTACTGTTTTTCATGGAACAGGTGGTTAACGAACGGATTTTCCGTGGACAATCTCAATGTCAAGTTCGCGAGTGCGTTGCCGGCCTATTAAGAATTTGTATGACTTATTTGAAGTTAAATACAAACAAGAATATTATTTATTAGTATTTCTTATAGAACAGGTGTTAACGGGCAGGAGCCTTATCTGATGTTAACTGATACCCCCGTTAACGTACACGCTTAATGTCGAAGTGTTCGCGAGTGTGTTGCCGGCCTTTTAAGAATTTTTATGACTTATGTATTGAAATTTTAACAAAATTTAAATACAAACAAGATACCAATTACTGTTTTTTTTTTGGAACAGGGGTAACGGACACGAGCCTTATATGTTTTTAACTGATACCGCCGTTAATGCACACTCTCAATGTTCGCGAGTGTGTTGCAGGCCTTTTAAGAATTTTTGAAATTAAAAATTGTAATTTATAGAAAACTGAAATATTAACAAGATTATAACTTATTACTGTTTTTCATGGAACAGGTAGTAAACGAACAGATTGTCCGTGGACAATCTCAATGTCAAATTCGCGAGTGCGTTGCCGGCCTATTAAGAATTTGTATGACTTATTTGAAGTTAAATACAAACAAGAATATTATTTATTAGTATTTCTTATAGAACAGGGGTAGAACAGGTTTTAACGGGCAGGAGCCTTTTCTGATGTTAACTGATACCCCCGTTAACGTACACGGTTAATGTCGAAGGGTTCGTGAGTGTGTTGCCGGCCTTTTAAGAATTTTTATGACTTATGTATTGAAATTTTAAGAAAATTTAAATACAAACAAGATTATTACCAATTACTGTTTTTTATGGAATAGGTGGTAAACGAACAGATTGTCCATGGACAATATCAATGTCAGCTTTGCGAGTGCGTTGCCGGCCTATTAAGAATTTGTATGACTTTGTTGAAGTTAAATACAAACAAGAATATTATTTATAAGTATTTTTTATAGAACTCAATGTTCGCGAGTGTGTTGCCGGCCTTTTAAAAATTTTTGAAATTAAAATTTAATTTATAGAAAACTGAAATATTAACAAGTGTTAGCGGTAGTTGATTTAGTTCTTAGGGTAGGAAATTAAACACTTCAATGATGACCTAATTCACTATAATTTACTTCACTGATTTTACGTGAACTGTATAACTTCAAACTTGTACGAAGAAAAGGCCCGTGCGCATGTGTCACAACCTCTTTTATCATCACAACTCCCTCCTCCGACGCGACCATCCCACTTCGCGAAAATGGTCGAGTCAATTCGTAACAACTCGTAAACAACCGAACGAATCAAATGAGTAACTATTGCACATGCGCACTTGTAGCAAGATTCTTAAGAATATGTTTTATAAAAATGTTTAGAATTTAATTAAATTAATATTAGAAGCTAACAGTCGGCCTTTCCTGACAATGTTTGCGTCTCGCAAAAAAAAGAATGCTTTGTAACATACAACTCAAATTAGAAACGAAATTTTAACTTTACCTTTTGAATTACATCTATAACTACAGAGAGTTAAATTTAATCCATTGTGACGTTACTAATTATTTATGTTCATTTATTAAGGAATATATGAATTTGTCTCGGTAGACATCCCTACTCATCGGCAAAGAAGACACAGGGTGTAGGCCGAGAGAAAAAGCCGGCGTAAAAAACTCTCGGTACTCTTTTAAAATATCAAGTCATCAATTTTATCAATAATTTACAATAGTCTTACTAACTAAATCTATTGTGACCTCTTCACATTCACAATAGTCTTACATAACCAAATCTATTGTGACCTCTTCATAGTCACAATAGTCTTACATAACCAAATCTATTGTGACCTCTTCACATTCACAATAGTCTTACATAACCAAATCTATTGTGACCTCTTCACATTCACAATAGTCTTACATAACCAAATCTATTGTGACCTCTTCACATTCACAATAGTCTTACATAACCAAATCTATTGTGACCTCTTCACATTCACAATAGTCTTACATAACCAAATCTATTGTGACCTCTTCACATTCACAATAGTCTTACATAACCAAATCTATTGTGACCTCTTCATAGTCACAATAGTCTTACATAACCAAATCTATTGTGACCTCTTCACATTCACAATAGTCTTACATAACCAAATCTATTGTGACCTCTTCACATTCACAATAGTCTTACATAACCAAATCTATTGTGACCTCTTCACATTCACAATAGTCTTACATAACCAAATCTATTGTGACCTCTTCACATTCACAATAGTCTTACATAACCAAATCTATTGTGACCTCTTCATAGTCACAATAGTGTTACATAATCAAATCTATTGTGACCTCTTCACATTCACAATAGTCTTACATAACCAAATCTATTGTGACCTCTTCACATTCACAATAGTCTTACATAACCAAATCTATTGTGACCTCTTCATAGTCACAATAGTGTTACATAATCAAATCTATTGTGACCTCTTCACATTCACAATAGTTTTAAATAACAAAATCTGCTGTAACCTCTTCATATTCACAGCAGATTCACAATAAAGTTTACATAACTAAATCTATTGTGATCCCTTTATGATCCTTTATACAAAAGTGATTTTATCATGTAAAATTGATATTCTAGTCTCGTGTTCAAAACATAAATTTAACAAAAATATATATTAAAATCATAAAAAAAATCTTATCGTAAGCACAACAATTACTTGAAGCACTTTCATTTCTCACAAAATACCTAATTATATGAATAACACCAACTACTACTACAACCCTACTTGTTCTCAGTATTATGTTTCAACAACATATTTCAATTCACTCAAAACTTACTTATTATATTCAGCCATCGCTTTTATTAGGATACTATTACTTCTGGAGATGACGTAAATTTGACATTACTTTATCAAATAATTTGTCAAATACAAACTCATTGGTAACCGATCAAATTGATACAATAATTTCCTTACATTCAATTTCATTACAATATCTTATCAATTCTGTTGAACGATATTTTTATCATCAGACACAAATAAAAGTATTTCATATCCACTACTAAGACAAATAATAAAAAGAAAACTATTGTTAGTGTAAGTCAAGTATTGATTATGCACAGGGAATATATATATGTAGAAAAGTCATATGTAATTTTACTATAAACATACTAGTTTTAATATAAAAATTATAACAGTCTTAACAAGCAAGCTAAATTGTCGACATGAAATAACATCAAAGTTTTAGATTTGTTACTTAAATTGAGACTTTTTTCCGTTCCGATTCCGGTATATGCTGTGCCAAAACGCAATTTTGTTGTCATTTGTAATATAATAAACCCAAAGTGAATTACAGTCAAATACGACCCCCACAAAAAACAAGCCATGAACGACTAGGCTCTGCTGAATGTTAACATACTGCAGAGTCCAATTCATCTGAAGTAAATCAAGTTTGTTTATCAGCAGTGCCAACTTTAAGTGCTGGGAGCAATATGTATGTAAAATTAGACTTCGTTTACTAATTTCCCATTCATCACCTTTGCAACCCTTGCTCACTTAAAACCACAAATAGCATCAGCTTTCTAATAGTACCCTCTTGCAAGGTCCAGTGTAATGCAACACCCTTGACTGAAGTATTGTCCACTTATTAATTCGCGGTAGAGGGCAAAGTGCACAGCCTAAGACAGTAGGACAGTGCACAAATTACCAGGCCATCAGTTCTGGATTTTTTTTTTGGTTTTTGTTTTACCGTTCCCAGTTTGATCTTCTTTCAGGCCGTATTACGGGTAAAAACCTGTCGCTTAGCTCTATCTTAATTTCTGTACATGTTTTAAAACCAATCGCTAAACTTATTTGAAGAACCCAGCTACAAATAAGTATCTATATTTTCATTCCATTTCCTTATTAATGTTAATCTTTAATTGGATTTACAAATGAACGACTATTCAACGGTCAATAGTAATAGCGATTCCACTGTTATCATTATCACTTCATTCATATTGACGTTTTTCTACTTTATGGACGTGTAATAACAAGTTCTATTAACGGTTGCCAATAATGAAAATAACTCCTCTTAACTTTCAAAACCAGAAAAATCTTTGAGACACTTAAAATATTTTCATTTTCCTTTCGAGGTTCTAGACATCAACTTTGATCGGAATCTTTCTTCAAAGGAACGTTACATTTGACCAATCGATTTTAAGAAATATGTTTTACGTTTTGACTAACGATCTGCTAGTTGTCTCGCCACGGATTTAAATTTGTAGCCTCTTCGTGAGATATACGTAAACAATAATTTAGACCGTACACCGATGCTATTTTGCGTGTATGAAAATAATCGTGATATGCGTATGTCGTATAATGTCGTAGAGTCGTAATTCTTTCACATTCTTTGACAAATTGTCATAATTTTGTCCGGATTGAATTCTGGGACCAAGATCATATTTTAAAACTTCTAACTTCAATCTGTTATATTGTTTAAAATTTAATTTAAATAGAAAATCTTAACAATAAATATTAGTTTCCATCTATACTTGCCGAAATAACAATTTCTCATCCACAAGACTTAAAAATCTTAATCGAAGTTCACACTTTCTACAGTCTAACCCATTGCAACAACTTAAATAGATTCTACCTTCATTTTGTTTAATAAACAATAAAATTAATAAATATCTTATGACAAACTACTTAACCAATTTTGTTTTGACACTGGAAGGAACTAGCGTTTAAGATACAGGCTAGGCCTAGTTTAAACGATAGTGCTCATAGAAGTATATTATGTGTAAGGTTAACCAAAATGAATATTGTAGCTCAACGTTTCGTCGCATATTGTATGTTTACAACCTTTAAAATGTAAGTACAAAGTGTAATGTTTTTTTTGTCTAATAAAGTAATTGTAATATTTAAAAAAAAATGAATCAGCCGTTTGCTGTATTTTCACGGCTTGCATTATTCATGCAATCGTCGTTCGCGTGCCTTACTTTTGTGGCTAAATGCTGGGACCGCGTAGTCCTGTGATGGTAGTGCCGTGAGGCAACGCCTGCGTAATTATTCGATCTACTGCGGCTTTTGTGGCAAGGTTAACTTACGACTGCCCCATAGTCTTGCTCCTACTGCATTGGGAAGCGAGCTGCTTTAGTCTTACCAATGAAATAACCATGAGGTTCGACTCCTATATGTCTTGTCCTTAAAACCATTTCGTAACTCAGGACTAAAACCCTTGATTCTTTTTGCGTCTAGTCATACTACTGGAAACAAACGTTACACATAAGAAAAGCATTGTACATTACTACACCCGCCATCTGAATCTTAAAAGGATTGGCATCGATTCTAACAAAGATATTTTCTATTTAAATCAAAAAGCTTAATTTATATTCATATATATATATATATATATATACTTGAAACTATACTGTATTATGTTTCAATGTAATTTTCGTCTAACATAGTCATAATTTGATATTAATCTGACCTTGAAATTCTAAAAATGGTGAAAACTACTTACTGTTTAAAGTAGCTTATTATCCTAAGATTTTATAAAATTTGTAAAAAAAATTATAACAATTAATATTAAAAAAAAAACTATAAAAATATTTACCTCGCTTAAAAACCTCTAAAAATGGTTAAATTATTATTATACACAAAAGATATAAATAAATTACTTCTGTAAGAACCTTGTTATAATATTAAAGAGACTTGTAACTTCTAAAAATAAAATATTATAGATTTAATTAAGGTAATGGTTAAAATTCATAAAAAAAATTAAAATCAATTATTTCTGTAGAAAAAATAAACTTTATAAAAATATTCAATAGTTCTAAAAATTATTATTATAAAAAAAAATTAGAAGAAATAAGTCCTGTAAGAACCTTTTTATAATATTAAACTGACTTAGGACTTCTAAAATAATAAAAATATTATAGATTTAATTAAGCTAAATTTTAAAATAATGGTTAAAATTAATAATAAATTAAAATCCATTATTTCTGAAATATAAAAAAAACTTTATAAAAATGAATTCACCCTTAGAATCTCTAAAAATTGTGAAAATTATAAAAAGATACGAATACTATAAAACAAGATTTGATTGTTTGCTTTTTGAATAGGCCCCGAAACTGGATGGATTGACAGGATCAATTAGAATTAGAACCCTACGTTATCTCGGATGAACATGGGCTAAATAATATTTTTCCAAATTACTATGGCATTCAGTTCACACCCAAGGCGTGAAAAATACTATATATTAGTTCACATAAAGCCTATATATCTAGCTAAATAAACGCTTCACTACCCTAGTAACCTCTTATAAATAAAGATTATAAACTTTCCTATATACTTATTAAATTTATTTCAACTTCATACAAATGGTAAGTATTGTAAAAATATATAATGTATAAAAATATCTAACAGCTGTTAAAAATAAAAAATAACGTAAAATGTTCTTAGCGTTAAAAGGAAATCGGACAATTCAAGATCATATCTACAATTAAACAAGAAATTGTACTAGTATATGACTTCTTTTCTTTCATATTTGTTAGGTAGGCATCAAGGCCTGCAGTTGGGAAGCTTTGATTTTTATCGATATAACTAATACGACAAGACAGGGCCGAGAGGTTATAATAGGAAAAGGTTTAGAAATCCTAAAACATAGCACAGTCTTCCGTTAATAAAGGAACAGAACTTTATACCCGTAAGCTACTTTTTAATAGCATAACAAATGTATAGAGAAAACCTAAAATACGAAAATAATTTCCTTCCTTAATATACTTGTGTACCACAAAGAACGGTAGTAGTAGGGATTCCCGGCGACTGCCTCACGTCTAAGTTCCCCAAAAACGTAAAAATCATGGTTGGCCAAACCTAAAAAAAAAAGGTTGTACTCTACCCCCACTAAACAGGCCGTGTGGAGTCGAATGCACTCACTCCTGAAGTGATAGCTCTAACCGTTCCAGAGATAGCTTTCCCAAAACCCTTGCTAATTACTTACTAATCACCACCTTATCAGCTACGAATGCGTCGTTATCTACTTTCCTACATTCACTAACCCGATCTATGGCTCTAAAAGAAAAATAGGATAAACTATGTCTAACCTAACCTAATCTACGGGTCTAAGCAAACAACAATAAACATACCTATCCTACATTAACACCATTATCTATAATAAAATTAGATGTAAGGGTTACATATTTAAATAAAATATTTTTATTCCAGGTATTATTCTTTTATTTATATGTCCATTATATTTCTATACAAATTTACTAGCACCGTATCTGTTGGCGACTCGTAAATATAAATAGAGATAGATTATACGTTAATTTTAGCGACTCTATAATTATAAGATAAATAAGAATATTTTTGGCAGCTCATAAGTAGAAATTAACTATGAGTTATGTTTGATGAGAATATTGTTGATAGCTCATAAGTAAAAATTTAGTATGAGTTATAAGTTAATTAAAATATGTAAATAATTTAAGAATGAAAAATGGTTAATAAATAAACGAATAAAATGCTTCGCCGAACAAAAGGGTCGCATAGCTCTCGTCGCGGTATACCGGCGCAGATGTTTGTAAGCGCAGCTCTCGTCGCGGTATACTGTTCGAGTACTTAAACTCGGCGAGGTCTACGCAAAATTCTCTTTCCTCTTTCCTCTGACTACGAACTGGGACCCACGAATAATCGGCGAAGCAAGAAACAAGATCAAGGCGCAGTTTCATTTCAAGACAACGTCAAACAATTACGCACAATTATTATTTTTTTTTTTTTTGAAGAAGGAATCTCGCTGTTGGCCTTAAGGGCCTTTACAGCTCAGCTTGGGCTGTTGGCGAGCGTAGCTCGGCCAGAATGGCGTTTTGTCCCGCGACTAGCGCAAGGGCGTCTCCTGTGAGACTCGAACCTCGGCTTGGGCCGTCGCGGGGCGGTCAATCGCCTGAAGGGCAGGACGGAAGCTCACTGGAGTGAGCGAAGTGCGAAGTAAAGGTCCTCGCCTTCCGGTGAAGGCGGTTTTTTACCCTAATCTGTGATTGGCTATTTTTATTATTTTTGGCCGCGCGGGCGGCTTTTAATTTATCGTTTGCTACGGTAATTGGATCATCCGGATCCGTTAGTATGTGTCGAGGCCTCCTACGAGCCTTTTTTGTCGGGAAGGGGTAATAGTTGATGCTATTACGCACCAGCGGATTGGGATGGTGTTTAGCCTTGTCAAAGTGGCGTGTGGACGCCAACTTCATCCATTGGGCTATGGATGGGAGCTCCAGGTCGTGGTGGAGATCGACGTTTCTCACATAGAAGGGCGCACCGGTCGCGATTCTCATAAATCGCGACTGAAGCACCTGTAGCCGGTGAATATAGGAGGGGGCACAATGCGCAAAGACTACGCTAGCGTATGTCATGCACGGTCGGATGCATGCCTTGTACAGGGTCACCTTGTGTCTGAGAGACATTTGACTCCTTTTATTTAGGAGGAAATGGAGGCGAGAGAGGACAAAATAGGCCTTCTTGCGAACGGCGGCTATGTGCTTACGGAAAGACATGCCGCTATCGAGCGTGACTCCTAGATATTTTACGGACTTTTGCCAAGGGATGGCTTGCCCGTATAGGGTTACCTCTGTCTTGAGGTGAAATTTATCCCTAGCGATAGCACCGGGGTTGCCCCTGGCAAAGAGAAGTGCTACGCTTTTCTCGGGATTTATTTGGAAGCCCCATTTCCGAAACCATTCGCCTAACGACGTGGTAGCGGTCTGGAGTCTGTCCACAATGACACCTCTATCTTTGTGGGTGGTATAGAGAGCGGTGTCATCGGCATAGAGGGCTAGCTCCACATTGGGAGCCCTAGGGATGTCGCCGGTATACAGCGTGAACAGAAGGGGCGAGAGGACCGAGCCCTGAGGGACTCCGGCCATGATGGGGCGAGGAGACGATAGCGTTCCTTCTACGCGATAGCGCATTGAGCGGTCGGACAAGAAGTCGTGTACGATACGCACGAGTCTTAGTGGCACATTAAGGTGGTAGAGCTTGTAAACCAAGCCGTTGTGCCAGACCTTGTCGAAAGCTTTCGCTATGTCGAAGAAGAGTGCACTGCTCCACTAGGTTGACGGCTAAGCACTCGGCTTTTTCGTCGTCGTCGAATGCGTCAGGCAGATTTGGACGCTTGAGAGGGGGCATGGACGCCACCGTGTCGGTTTTAAGGGAACGCGCGAGAGACCAATAGGCCGTGTGCGAAGGTGACAGTGCGCTGGTAAGACGGTCCCAGCGTTCGTTTCTAATTTCTCGCATGCGCTCTTTGACTCGGCGCTGCGAGGCGCGGAGTGCTCTGCGGTTTTCGTCGGTCGGGGCTCTGGCGAAGGCGCGAGTCGCCGCGTTCGACGACTCGGCGACCTTGGTCTGAATGTGATTAGTGACCGAGGAGATCGCGTCTAACGCGTGAGCGGACGAGACTAAATTGTCGGGGACATTTGGGAGGGCAGAGGTGTCGGCGGGCTTGAGGGCCTCGTCTAACTTCTGCCAGTCGACAATGGACTTGAACCTCTTCTCTCGAGTGTTAGGGCCGAATTCAAAGTGAACCGGGAAGTGATCCGAGTCTAACTCGTGTAACGTCTCTACGCTTCGCGGCTGTAGTGCCACGTTACGTAAAACCGCTACGTCTATGACGTCCGTTGAGAGAAGGTCGTTGCCTGTTATGCCACGGCGAGTCGGTTGTATGGGGGCAATGACGTTGAAATTGAGCACGTCTATAAGCCTATTGAGGGCTAACCCATTAGGGTTCTGTTTTGAGCTATTCCAGTCCCCGTGTTTGCTATTGAGATCCCCGACTAATAAGACCGAGGGGCCCATCGCAAACAGGGTTCTGAGATCGCTCTCTAGTATGTCCTTGGCGGGAGGGAGGTACACCGACGCGATAATAATCGGCTGATGGCCGGTCATGGCTACGCGCAACACGGTCGGAAGCGAAGTGTGAAGCAGGGGTGCGTGGGTTAAGGCGGTGCCAGCACTACGTCAAACCGTCTTGACAAAACGTACGAAGTCAATCCCCACCGGTATACAAAACCGCGCCGAGGAACTTTGGTTACTGCACGGGTGTTTTCAAACGAACACATAAACGTATTATCCCGTGCAGGCTTGAGTCTCTGAGGCGTCGTGGAGGTTGGCATTCAACAAGTGGTCCTTCGAGCCGGATTCTGCACCGATTGTCATCAAGAAGTGAATATTGCGAAAAGAAAATGCCAGTCACAAGGTCACAGAACGGGATGCAGCGAGGGGAATCGACGTTAACTGCTACCTCCGCTACTACGTCCGAAGCCACTCGGATTACAAGCGGAGAGATAACGATAGAGCAGTCCACGTCGACGAGCGCAGCCAGCCAGCCAGATCAAGCATTGACTCTGGCACCAGCGGGTTCCACCCGGCGGGCCGCATCGAGAGCCGTATCCAAAGCCAGCTCAAGAAGACAAGCCGAGGCCAGAGAAGAGCTGGCTCGCTGCGAGCTCCGGGAAGCGCAGGCAGCAGCACGCCTGGCCAGAATACGGTTAGAAGCAGCAACGGAAGAGAAAGACTCCGTTATAGAAGATGTCAGTGATAACCATAATGAAAAGGTTAAAAACTGGATGCGCACATCGGCACAAAGGCCAGAAGAATTAGAAACAAAAAGCGACATTCAAGCAATAGCTGACGCAATAAAGGAAGCCATGACGACACATGTAGCGCCGCAACCGAAGTACATTCAAGAGCTGCCAATATTTGAAGGGCACAGCTCCGAATGGACGGCGTTCCGGGTCGTATACGAAGACACTTCTCCGATGTTCACTGGCATTCAGAATATGGCGCGGCTACGTAAAGCGATTAAAGGCACGGCGAGAGAAAGCATGCAGAGAGCCTCTTGTACTCAGAGGCAATGCCAGAAGAAGTAATTAACGCTTTACGCCGAAGATTTGGTAGACCGGACGCGCTGGTGTTAGCTGAACTGGAGAAATTAATGGCGCTTCCTAGAACGACGGAAAATCCGAGGGACATATGCGTATTCGCTAGCCAAATCAACAATAGCGTGGCCGCCATAAAGGGATTGAAGAGACCGCAATACCTCTACTCACCCGAAATCGTGAAACTTATAATAGAGAAGATGCCTCCAATACTTAGATTCAGGTGGTACGATTTTACGGCTGCGAGGGAAGAGGAATCATTCTCTGATATCCAAACAATAAGCAACTTCCTCAATTCAGAAGCGGATAAATGCGGCGCATTCGCGGTACTCGAAGACAACAAAAGTGTACGACCGAGCGCAGTGATAAGAAGGCCAGTGAAGCAAGCTACTTATAATGTCGCTGAAAGGAGTACACCAGAAGAAATCAAGTGCCCAGACTGTGAAGGCACCCATAAACTCAAAGACTGTGAAAGATTCCTGAAGGCGGCAGTCAACGAGAGATGGGAAACAGTTAAGAGGCTTAAGGTCTGCTTCAAGTGCCTCACTGGGAAGCACCGAAAGGAAACATGCCGAAGACCACCGTGCAAGATTTGTCGAAGATGGCACCATAGCCTATTACACGTGACGTCGGAAAGCGAACGATGTCACGATGAGGTAGCGCCCGAGACGGCGACGGTCAACACAATAAGCACACCGAAAGCTATTCTAAAGATGCTTAAGGTGGAGATATATTGACCGGCTGGGAGCAAACAAGTACTGGCGCTGCTAGATGAAGGCTCAACGGTTACACTGCTTGACGAAAACGTGGCTTCGAGCATCGGCATCCAAGGCCCTCGCGAAATCCTTAACATAGAAACTATCGGCGGAGGGCAAATGCAAAACCATAACTCCATGATTTTAGATATCGAAGTGAAAGGGATCAAGCAAAGCGAGAAGTGCATACTCAAACGGGCAAGAACTATCAAGGAGCTCAAATTGACCCCACAACTCATAGATAAATCTCGGCTAAAGAAGTATCATCACTTGCGGGGTTTACTACAAGAGGTGTGCTATGAAGCTGAGGCGCCGAAGCTGCTCATTGACCAAGACAATTGGGAATACATTGTCTCGTTACAAATACGACGTGGGAAGCCAGGGCAGCCGGTGGCGTCACGAACAAAGTTAGGATGGGTTCTTCACGGTTCCGACAGCAGCGGCGTGTCACCGATCAATTATGTGAACACATGTGCACACGCAAGCGTCGTCGATAAAACAGATCAGCTGGTGAGGGAACATTTTAGTATTGAGTCCTTGGGGGTTCAGCCGAAGAGGCCTTCAACGGATATAGAACAGCGAGCGCTTGAAATATTGGATAGAACCAGTCGACAATTGGAAGATGGCAGATACGAGGTCGGACTATTGTGGAAAACGGACGACATACAACTTCCAAACAATTACGCAGCAGCTTTCAACAGATTTCAAGGAATAGAAAAAAAACTGCGTAAGGACGCTAAATTAAAAAATGAATATAGCGCGCAGATAGAGAATCTGTTGAAAAGTAACTACGCTGAAGAAGCACCAGATGACTGCACATCCAACAAAAAGTGGTACCTGCCTCATTTTCCAGTGGTTCACCCCCTTAAAAAGAAGCTGAGAATTGTCTTCGACGCCGCGGCTAAATACAATGGAGTCAGCCTCAACGACGTTCTGCTGACCGGTCCGGACTTACTGCAGTCAATATTTGGAGTGCTACTTCGCTTCCGTCAAGGTCCCGTAGCGGTAGCGGCCGATATAAAAGAAATGTTTCTGCAGGTGAAAATATCTGCAGAAGATAGAGACAGTCTCAGGTTCCTATGGCGGAAAGACAAGGAAGCGCCAGTGAAGGAATATAGAATGTCATCGGTGATTTTTGGAGCTGCGTCGTCGCCTTGCACCGCGATTTATATAAAAAAAACAAGAATGCAAAGGCCTTCATACATAAATATCCGGAAGCGGCGCAAGCAATAGAGCGGAATCACTATTTGCTATCACTATATCACTATATCACTATATGGATGACTATTTGGAAAGTTTCCATAGTATTGACGATTGCAAACGAGTAATGCAGCAAGTTGACTTCATTCACAAGAAGGCGCACTTCGAGCTACGAGGATGGGCGTCGAATAAAAAATAAATCGTAGATGCCGGCGGCAAACAGGAAGTGCACCTAGGGGAAAACGAAGAAAAGACCCTGGGACTGAGATGGCTGACGTCAGAGGATTGTCTTGGATTTAGAAGCCAGTTTAGAAGAATCCCTGACGAGGTGGCACGAGGCATGCAGACTCCAACAAAACGAGAAGTCACGGGAGCTGTGATGTCTACCTTCGACCCACTCGGACTGCTGTCACCCATTCTCATCCAAAATATATGGCGCAGTGGTGTTGGATGGGATGACCAAATAACTGAAGATGATACCGAGGCTTGGAAAAGCTACCTAAAGCATATCAGTAGAATACAAGACATCCGGCTGCCGCGATGCATGTCACTATTCTGCACTGAGGGGGAGCTGCATACTTTCACTGACGCGAGCGAGACAGCGTATGCAGCCGCAGTATACTGGCGAACCGGAGATAAAGGAAAATACTTAATAAACCTCGTCGCAGCCAAGTCGCGAGTAACGCCTTTAAAACCAGTCTCTATGCCGAGACTTGAACTACAGGCAGCTCTGTTAGGTAGTAGACTAGCAGATTCAGTGGCAAGAGAGCTCGACCTACAAGTTACAAAGAAAACCTTTTGGTCGGATTCAAGTGTGGTCCTGTCCTGGATAAAGGCAGATCCCAGAACATTTAAGACCTTCGTAGCGCATCGAATTGCGGAGATAGAGGATCTGACGAATGCACAGGACTGGAGGTGGGTGCCAACAGCGGAGAATCCTGCCGACGATGCAACCAGAAGTCCACCCGAAGAGTTTAATGCGGAACATCGATGGTTCAAGGGTCCAGATTTCCTGTCGAAAGGCGAAACAGAATGGCCAGCTCCACGAAGCTTTAAAAAGGAAAAATGCGAGGAAGACAGAACGACGAACGACAGCGAAGTAACACCGGTTCCTGAAAACTGTTCATCGTGGACGAAATTGTGGAGATCCACTGCCAGGGTACTACAATTCATCAATCTGTCTAAAGAAAAGAGGCCGTCGAACCACGAACGCTGCAATAAAACTGCAAAAATGAGGCGACACCTCCTTCCATTAGATGAAACGCATCTACTGAGAGCGGAGGAGGTTCTAATCGCCCAGTGTCAGAAACGCAGTTTCGACCAAGATATCAAAAACCTTAAACAAGGGCGCAAGACAGATAATAGAAGCCAATTGAACAGGCTAGATGTCACTATGAAAGACCAATTCATAAGACTTCAAGGCAGAGTAAGGAACGTAGCGGGCGTTGACAACAACTATTTAACGCCCATAGTACTGGATGGCAGGAGCGCTATCAGGCGATTGATTATCAAACACTATCATGAAAAGTTCAACCATGGTAATCAAGCCACGGTAATGAACGAAATCCGCCAAAAATACTGGATGTTGGGTTTGAGATCAGTACTGCGCAGTATATAGCAAAACTGCCAACATTGTAAGCTAAAAAAAGGTAAACCAGCGGAATATCCGGCGGGCGACTTACCTCAAGAAAGACTCCGACATGGTGAGCCCCCCTTCACGTGAACAGGTGTAGACTACTTCGGTCCAATGCTCGTGGCGATTGGCAGACGAAGAGAGAAGAGATGGGGAGCCTTGTTTACCTGCCTGACCACGAGGGCAGTACACATCGAAATAGCGCCCAGCCTGACGACGGACTCTACAATAATGGCGTTAAGGAGATTCGCCTCACGAAGAGGAATGCCAAAAGTAATTTATTCCGATAATGGAACTAATTTCGTTAAGGCTAATAAATAACTCCAAACCGCCATTGAAGGGCTTAAAAGAGAGGAAATCGTCACGGAAGCGGAGAAGGTTGGCATAAAGTGGAAATTTATTCCTATAACTAACCTCGCTGACAATTTAGAAGAGGAGGCGCTAACCCCAAATCACTTCCTCATTGAACGATCCAGTGGAGCTGCGCGCGTAGGGCAATTTCCTGATGCGAAGCTAGTGGGCAGAGAAGATTGGAAGACCGTCCAACGACTCTCTGATCACTTTTGGAGGAGATGGCTGCGAGAGTACTTGCCCACGCTACTGCCCAGGAAAATGACAGGACGACGGGAAGGTGAGCAGCTACAACCAGGCGACGTGGTTCTTATCGTGGACCGCACGCTACCACGATGCACGTGGCCGAGGGGCATTATCAATATTACGTACCCCGGGCCCGACGGAAGAACCAGGATCGTGGACGTCACAACCAAAGGTGGAGTGCTACGAAGACCATCGTCGAGGATAGTGATCTTGGTGCCAGCGAAGTTGCCGTGCAGGAACGACGGTGCTACGCACGAGGGGGAGAATGATGGCGACTCGTAAATATAAATAGAGATAGATTATACGTTAGTTTTAGCGACTCTATAATTATAAGATAAATAAGAATATTTTTGGAACTCATAAGTAGAAATTAACTATGAGTTATGTTTGATGAGAATATTGTTGATAGCTCATAAGTAAAAATTAAGTATGAGTTATAAGTTAATTAAAATATGTAAATAATTTAAGAATGAAAAATGGTTAATAAATAAACGAATAAAATGCTTCGCCGAACAAAAGGGTCGCATAGCTCTCGTCGCGGTATACTGTTCGAGTACTTAAGCTCGGCAAGATCTACGCAAAATTCTCTTTCCTCTTTCCTCTGACTACGAACTGGGACCCACGAATAATCGGCGAAGCAAGAAACAAGATCAACAAAGAGCAAACAAGCAAGAAGGCGCAGTTTCATTTCAAGACAACGTCAAACAATTACGCACTAGCAGGGGTGCGTGGGTTAAGGCGGTGCCAGCACTACGTCAAACCGTCTTGACAAAACGTACGAAGTCAATCCCCACCGGTATACAAAACCGCGCCGAGGAACTTTGGTTACTGCACGGGCGTATTCAAACGACATAAACGTAACGACGACTTAAACGTAATATCCCATGCAGGCCCGAGTACCTGAGGTGTCGTAGGGATTGGCAACAATAGCGGTACGTACGAAGTCAATCCCCACCGGTATACAAAACCGCGCCGAGGAACTTTGGTTACTGCACGGGCGTATTCAAACGACATAAACGTAACGACGACTTAAACATAATATCCCATGCAGGCCCGAGTACCTGAGGTGTCGTAGGGATTGGCAACAATAGCGGTACGTACGAAGTCAATCCCCACCGGTATACAAAGCCGCGCCGAGGAACTTTGGTTACTGCACGGGTGTTTTCAAACGAACACATAAACGTATTATCCCGTGCATGCTCGAGTCTCTGAGGTGTCGTGGAGGTTGGCATTCAACAGTATCATTGATCTCTGAGTCACACGTAAAATTTCTAAGGAAGTCTTCTAATCTCATCCCCCTGAACTTGTAATATATGTATACCAAACAGTACTCTCTGCACACCGCCGATAGGTAATCCTGAACCGTAAGGCTATTGTATCTCCACATGCAACAATTCCTTCTTAAAAATCCTTCTATTGCTTCAATAGGTTTACGTCCAAACGAATCAAAGTATTCCCCAACTCTTTCAACGTTTATATGAATAGCCACCCAATGAGACCCCGGCTGTGAATCAGGGTCAAGATTGCATATGATAAGTGCTGGCACCTGAGCATACATCGGCAATCGATTTGAAGGATATACGTTGTTCTGGAGGCTGGGATGTATTCTACGAAGACTCATTTGCACTTCTAGTGTGTTCATACTTTAATATGCGTTTACTCCCCTACTCTTTCACTCTTTTACTGACTACATTTATTACTATCAATTCATATTTGTACCAATGTATTTAAACACACATAATATGATCTCAACATAAGTAATGAGTCTCTTTGTAAAAAAAGTAATGAAGGTAAATAAAAACCATGTCATATTCGATTACATTATATTTTATTATTCTTAATATCATAATAATTACATAAGTGATTGCTTAACTACTATAATCCACACATACATTTCTGTTCTTATCTATTTCTATAATATTTGAAAACTCTGCGTAAACTACACAGTTAATTGTTTCAGGCAATGCGCTCTCGAATCTTACTTCCATTCTTACACTACCATGGCGTACAAGATTCCAATGCACATTAGAGTTAGCCGACAAGTCAGGTGTTAAATCAAAAGCTAGTAAACAGTACCCATTTGAATATTGCTCCTTCGATATTCCATTACCTTCGTTAAGAAAATGTATACCGGTGCCTGAGTACAGGGTGTGGTATGCGCTAGTAAATACATCGTTTGGAAATGATGGTTGTAACGCTTTTGAAGGTATCTGTTGACCATCTATATATAGGCTAAATGAGCAAATACCAAAATTTACAAAGTTGAAAGGATTTTTACCATAACTACCGTTGAATGCTGTATTATTCACAAAACCTATAATACATCTCTTAGGAACCTGTCCTAAAAATATATTGTCCAGTGTTTTACCCTGCACACCAGATGGTATGGTCAGGACTTTCACTTCACCTCTTGTTATAGGATATTTAGCCGTAGTAGTGGCAAGAACCTTTTGATGAGCTATTAGTATTGATGGATTAATTTTTGCTCTGCGTATTATTAAAGTTGCATCTGTTATACATACTTTGTACTTATTATCTGCATTCTGTGACATGAGGTTAAATGTTTCTCTCGATCTAACTAATTTTATAGATAATTCGACCCCGTTAATGAGGAATTTATCTTGATTGAATATATCCCCATATTTATCTCGGATTTTGTATATTAGATATATCTAAAACGCTGATGTATGATTTCTACTATAGTTACATGAAAGAGAAATTTACTTCAAATCTGAAACTACTGTATACAGATACTGACAGTCTCATTTATCAAATATTTACTAGTAACTTTTATAATGATATAAAGCCAAACATTTGTACACATTTCGATACATCAGATTATGATCCAAACAATGTTTTTAATTTTCCTCAAGTAAATAAGAAAAAATTAGGTTATTTTAAAGATGAAAATTGTGGTAATATCTTTACAGAATTTGTGGGTTTGCGATCAAAAATGTATGCATTACAGGTAGATGATAAAATTATTACTAAGGCGAAGGGTGTTAACAAATGTGTCACTAAAAAATTAACGTTGGATAATTATAAGTCGTGTTTGTTTAATAAAAACGTACAGCATTGTAAAATGTATCGGTTTAGATCATTAAAACATACAATTTTTACACATGAAATAAATAAGGTGTGTTTATCTTTTAATGACACTAAGCGGTACATTTTACGAAACAAAATCGATACATTACCTATAGGTCATTACCAAATCAATAGTATGTAATTAAGTTAATCATTATTGTAAATATAACAAATTGTAAATTTTTATGTAAATTTAATTTGTTTTGTACATGTATAATGTATAAACGTGTACATTAATATTGTGATATAACACTTACATTTTTTATATATATCATATAAATAAATTGTTTTTAAAATACCAACTTAATTTTATCCCTTTCCCTGAAGAAGTCAAAAAATAATGATTCATTTTATTCATCCCTTTCCTGCTACGGACTATCGGTTACTCAAAAACTAGTCGATTGAATTAAAAAAAATTACACCGTTAGATAGAAAATTGAACGGCAAATCTAAAACTATATCAATATTGGTTAACATTTGACTGAGATATGAGTCAATATATCTCCACCTTAAGCATCTTTAGAATAGCTTTCGGTGTGCTTATTGTGTTGACCGTCGCTGTCTCGGGCGCTACCTCATCGTGACATCGTTCGCTTTCCGACGTCACGTGTAATAGGCTATGATGCCATCTTCGACAAATCTTGCACGGTGGTCTTCGGCATGTTTCCTTTCGGTGCTTCTTTCACAGTCTTTGAGTTTATGGGTGCCTTCACAGTCTGGGAACTTGATTTCTCCTGGTGTACTCCTTTCAGCGACATTATAAGTAGCTTGCTTCACTGGCCTTCTTATCACTGCGCTCGGTCGTACACTTTTGTTGTCTTCGAGTGCCGCGAATGCGCCGCTTTTATCCGCTTCTGAATTGAGGAAGTTGCTTATTGTTTGGATATCAGAGAATGATTCCTCTTCCCTCGCAGCCGTAAAATCGTACCACCTGAATCTAAGTATTGGAGGCATCTTCTCTATTATAAGTTTCACGATTTCGGGTGAGTAGAGGTATTGCGGTCTCTTCAATCCCTTTATGGCGGCCACGCTATTGTTGATTTGGCTAGCGAATACGCATATGTCCCTCGGATTTTCCGTCGTTCTAGGAAGCGCCATTAATTTCTCCAGTTCAGCTAACACCAGCGCGTCCGGTCTACCAAATCTTCGGCGTAAAGCGTTAATTACTTCTTCTGGCATTGCCTCTGAGTACAAGAGGCTCTCTGCATGCTTTCTCTCGCCGTGCCTTTAATCGCTTTACGTAGCCGCGCCATATTCTGAATGCCAGTGAACATCGGAGAAGTGTCTTCGTATACGACCCGGAACGCCGTCCATTCGGAGCTGTCCCCTTCAAATATTGGCAGCTCTTGAATGTACTTCGGTTGCGGCGCTACATGTGTCGTCATGGCTTCCTTTATTGCGTCAGCTATTGCTTGAATGTCGCTTTTTGTTTCTAATTCTTCTGGCCTTTGTGCCGATGTGCGCATCCAGTTTTTAACCTTTTCATTATGGTTATCACTGACATCTTCTATAACGGAGTATTTCTCTTCCGTTGCTGCTTCTAACCGTATTCTGGCCAGGCGTGCTGCTGCCTGCGCTTCCCGGAGCTCGCAGCGAGCCAGCTCTTCTCTGGCCTCGGCTTGTCTTCTTGAGCTGGCTTTGGATACGGCTCTCGATGCGGCCCGCCGGGTGGAACCCGCTGGTGCCAGAGTCAATGCTTGATCTGGCTGGCTGGCTGCGCTCGTCGACGTGGACTGCTCTATCGTTATCTCTCCGCTTGTAATCCGAGTGGCTTCGGACGTAGTAGCGGAGGTAGCAGTTAACGTCGATTCCCCTCGCTGCATCCCGTTCTGTGACCTTGTGACTGGCATTTTCTTTTCGCAATATTCACTTCTTGATGACAATCGGTGCAGAATCCGGCTCGAAGGACCACTTGTTGAATGCCAACCTCCACGACGCCTCAGAGACTCAAGCCTGCACGGGATAATACGTTTATGTGTTCGTTTGAAAACACCCGTGCAGTAACCAAAGTTCCTCGGCGCGGCTTTGAATACCGGTGGGGATTGACTTCGTACGTACCGCTATTGTTGCCAATCCCTACGACACCTCAGGTACTCGGGCCTGCACGGGATATTACGTTTAAGTCGTCGTTACGTTTATGTCGTTTGAATACGCCCGTGCAGTAACCAAAGTTCCTCGGCGCGGTTTTGTATACCGGTGGGGATTGACTTCGTACGTTTTGTCAAGACGGTTTGACGTAGTGCTGGCACCGCCTTAACCCACGCACCCCTGCTTCACACTTCGCTTCCGACCGTGTTGCGCGTAGCCATGACCGGCCATCAGCCGATTATTATCGCGTCGGTGTACCTCCCTCCCGCCAAGGACATACTAGAGAGCGATCTCAGAACCCTGTTTGCGATGGGCCCCTCGGTCTTATTAGTCGGGGATCTCAATAGCAAACACGGGGACTGGAATAGCTCAAAACAGAACCCTAATGGGTTAGCCCTCAATAGGCTTATAGACGTGCTCAATTTCAACGTCATTGCCCCCATACAACCGACTCGCCGTGGCATAACAGGCAACGGCCTTCTCTCAACGGACGTCATAGACGTAGCGGTTTTACGTAACGTGGCACTACAGCCGCGAAGCGTAGAGACGTTACACGAGTTAGACTCGGATCACTTCCCGGTTCACTTTGAATTCGGCCCTAACACTCGAGAGAAGAGGTTCAAGTCCATTGTCGACTGGCAGAAGTTAGACGAGGCCCTCAAGCCCGCCGACACCTCTGCCCTCCCAAATGTCCCCGACAATTTAGTCTCGTCCGCTCACGCGTTAGACGCGATCTCCTCGGTCACTAATCACATTCAGACCAAGGTCGCCGAGTCGTAGAACGCGGCGACTCGCGCCTTCGCCAGAGCCCCGACCGACGAAAACCGCAGAGCACTCCGCGCCTCGCAGCGCCGAGTCAAAGAGCGCATGCGTGAAATTAGAAACGAACGCTGGGACCGTCTTACCAGCGCATTGTCACCTTCGCACACGGCCTATTGGTCTCTCGCGCGTTCCCTTAAAACCGACACGGTGGCGTCCATGCCCCCTCTCAAGCGTCCAAATCTGCCTGACGCATTCGACGACGACGAAAAAGCCGAGTGCTTAGCCGTCAACCTAGTGGAGCAGTGCACTCTTCTTCGACATAGCGAAAGCTTTCGACAAGGTCTGGCACAACGGCTTGGTTTACAAGCTCTACCACCTTAATGTGCCACTAAGACTCGTGCGTATCGTACACGACTTCTTGTCCGACCGCTCAATGCGCTATCGCGTAGAAGGAACGCTATCGTCTCCTCGCCCCATCATGGCCGGAGTCCCTCAGGGCTCGGTCCTCTCGCCCCTTCTGTTCACGCTGTATACCGGCGACATCCCTAGGGCTCCCAATGTGGAGCTAGCCCTCTATGCCGATGACACCGCTCTCTATACCACCCACAAAGATAGAGGTGTCATTGTGGACAGACTCCAGACCGCTACCACGTCGTTAGGCGAATGGTTTCGGAAATGGGGCTTCCAAATAAATCCCGAGAAAAGCGTAGCACTTCTCTTTGCCAGGGGCAACCCCGGTGCTATCGCTAGGGATAAATTTCACCTCAAGACAGAGGTAACCCTATACGGGCAAGCCATCCCTTGGCAAAAGTCCGTAAAATATCTAGGAGTCACGCTCGATAGCGGCATGTCTTTCCGTAAGCACATAGCCGCCGTTCGCAAGAAGGCCTATTTTGTCCTCTCTCGCCTCCATTTCCTCCTAAATAAAAGGAGTCAAATGTCTCTCAGACACAAGGTGACCCTGTACAAGGCATGCATCCGACCGTGCATGACATACGCTAGCGTAGTCTTTGCGCATTGTGCCCCCTCCTATATTCACCGGCTACAGGTGCTTCAGTCGCGATTTATGAGAATCGCGACCGGTGCGCCCTTCTATGTGAGAAACGTCGATCTCCACCACGACCTGGAGCTCCCATCCATAGCCCAATGGATGAAGTTGGCGTCCACACGCCACTTTGACAAGGCTAAACACCATCCCAATCCGCTGGTGCGTAATAGCATCAACTATTACCCCTTCCCGACAAAAAAGGCTCGTAGGAGGCCTCGACACATACTAACGGATCCGGATGATCCAATTACCGTAGCAAACGATAAATTAAAAGCCGCCCGCGCGGCCAAAAATAATAAAAATAGCCAATCACAGATTAGGGTAAAAAACCGCCTTCACCGGAAGGCGAGGACCTTTACTTCGCACTTCGCTCACTCCAGTGAGCTTCCGTCCTGCCCTTCAGGCGATTGACCGCCCCGCGACGGCCCAAGCCGAGGTTCGAGTCTCACAGGAGACGCCCTTGCGCTAGTCGCGGGACAAAACGCCATTCTGGCCGAGCTACGCTCGCCAAAACAGCCCGAGCTGAGCTGTAAAGGCCCTTAAGGCCAACAGCGAGATTCCTTCTTCAAAAAAAAAAAAAATAATAATTGTGCGTAATTGTTTGACGTTGTCTTGAAATGAAACTGCGCCTTGATCTTGTTTCTTGCTTCGCCGATTATTCGTGGGTCCCAGTTCGTAGTCAGAGGAAAGAGGAAAGAGAATTTTGCGTAGACCTCGCCGAGTTTAAGTACTCGAACAGTATACCGCGACGAGAGCTGCGCTTACAAACATCTGCGCCGGTATACCGCGACGAGAGCTATGCGACCCTTTTGTTCGGCGAAGCATTTTATTCGTTTATTTATTAACCATTTTTCATTCTTAAATTATTTACATATTTTAATTAACTTATAACTCATACTAAATTTTTACTTATGAGCTATCAACAATATTCTCATCAAACATAACTCATAGTTAATTTCTACTTATGAGCTGCCAAAAATATTCTTATTTATCTTATAATTATAGAGTCGCTAAAATTAACGTATAATCTATCTCTATTTATATTTACGAGTCGCCAACAGATACGGTGCTAGTAAATTTGTATAGAAATATAATGGACATATAAATAAAAGAATAATACCTGGAATAAAAATATTTTATTTAAATATGTAACCCTTACATCTAATTTTATTATAGATAATGGTGTTAATGTAGGATAGGTATGTTTATTGTTGTTTGCTTAGACCCGTAGATTAGGTTAGGTTAGACATAGTTTATCCTATTTTTCTTTTAGAGCCATAGATCGGGTTAGTGAATGTAGGAAAGTAGATAACGACGCATTCGTAGCTGATAAGGTGGTGATTAGTAAGTAATTAGCAAGGGTTTTGGGAAAGCTATCTCTGGAACGGTTAGAACTATCACTTCAGGAGTGAGTGCATTCGACTCCACACGGCCTGTTTAGTGGGGGTAGAGTACAACCTTTTTTTTTTAGGTTTGGCCAACCATGATTTTTACGTTTTTGGGGAACTTAGACGTGAGGCAGTCGCCGGGAATCCCTACTACTACCGTTCTTTGTGGTACACAAGTATATTAAGGAAGGAAATTATTTTCGTATTTTAGGTTTTCTCTATACATTTGTTATGCTATTAAAAAGTAGCTTACGGGTATAAAGTTCTGTTCCTTTATTAACGGAAGACTGTGCTATGTTTTAGGATTTCTAAACCTTTTCCTATTATAACCTCTCGGCCCTGTCTTGTCGTATTAGTTATATCGATAAAAATCAAAGCTTCCCAACTGCAGGCCTTGATGCCTACCTAACAAATATGAAAGAAAAGAAGTCATATACTAGTACAATTTCTTGTTTAATTGTAGATATGATCTTGAATTGTCCGATTTCCTTTTAACGCTAAGAACATTTTACGTTATTTTTTATTTTTAACAGCTGTTAGATATTTTTATACATTATATATTTTTACAATACTTACCATTTGTATGAAGTTGAAATAAATTTAATAAGTATATAGGAAAGTTTATAATCTTTATTTATAAGAGGTTACTAGGGTAGTGAAGCGTTTATTTAGCTAGATATATAGGCTTTATGTGAACTAATATATAGTATTTTTCACGCCTTGGGTGTGAACTGAATGCCATAGTAATTTGGAAAAATATTATTTAGCCCATGTTCATCCGAGATAACGTAGGGTTCTAATTCTAATTGATCCTGTCAATCCATCCAGTTTCGGGGCCTATTCAAAAAGCAAACAATCAAATCTTGTTTTATAGTATTCGTATCTTTTTATAATTTTCACAATTTTTAGAGATTCTAAGGGTGAATTCATTTTTATAAAGTTTTTTTTATATTTCAGAAATAATGGATTTTAATTTATTATTAATTTTAACCATTATTTTAAAATTTAGCTTAATTAAATCTATAATATTTTTATTATTTTAGAAGTCCTAAGTCAGTTTAATATTATAAAAAGGTTCTTACAGGACTTATTTCTTCTAATTTTTTTTTATAATAATAATTTTTAGAACTATTGAATATTTTTATAAAGTTTATTTTTTCTACAGAAATAATTGATTTTAATTTTTTTTATGAATTTTAACCATTACCTTAATTAAATCTATAATATTTTATTTTTAGAAGTTACAAGTCTCTTTAATATTATAACAAGGTTCTTACAGAAGTAATTTATTTATATCTTTTGTGTATAATAATAATTTAACCATTTTTAGAGGTTTTTAAGCGAGGTAAATATTTTTATAGTTTTTTTTTTAATATTAATTGTTATAATTTTTTTTACAAATTTTATAAAATCTTAGGATAATAAGCTACTTTAAACAGTAAGTAGTTTTCACCATTTTTAGAATTTCAAGGTCAGATTAATATCAAATTATGACTATGTTAGACGAAAATTACATTGAAACATAATACAGTATAGTTTCAAGTATATATATATATATATATATATGAATATAAATTAAGCTTTTTGATTTAAATAGAAAATATCTTTGTTAGAATCGATGCCAATCCTTTTAAGATTCAGATGGCGGGTGTAGTAATGTACAATGCTTTTCTTATGTGTAACGTTTGTTTCCAGTAGTATGACTAGACGCAAAAAGAATCAAGGGTTTTAGTCCTGAGTTACGAAATGGTTTTAAGGACAAGACATATAGGAGTCGAACCTCATGGTTATTTCATTGGTAAGACTAAAGCAGCTCGCTTCCCAATGCAGTAGGAGCAAGACTATGGGGCAGTCGTAAGTTAACCTTGCCACAAAAGCCGCAGTAGATCGAATAATTACGCAGGCGTTGCCTCACGGCACTACCATCACAGGACTACGCGGTCCCAGCATTTAGCCACAAAAGTAAGGCACGCGAACGACGATTGCATGAATAATGCAAGCCGTGAAAATACAGCAAACGGCTGATTCATTTTTTTTTAAATATTACAATTACTTTATTAGACAAAAAAAACATTACACTTTGTACTTACATTTTAAAGGTTGTAAACATACAATATGCGACGAAACGTTGAGCTACAATATTCATTTTGGTTAACCTTACACATAATATACTTCTATGAGCACTATCGTTTAAACTAGGCCTAGCCTGTATCTTAAACGCTAGTTCCTTCCAGTGTCAAAACAAAATTGGTTAAGTAGTTTGTCATAAGATATTTATTAATTTTATTGTTTATTAAACAAAATGAAGGTAGAATCTATTTAAGTTGTTGCAATGGGTTAGACTGTAGAAAGTGTGAACTTCGATTAAGATTTTTAAGTCTTGTGGATGAGAAATTGTTATTTCGGCAAGTATAGATGGAAACTAATATTTATTGTTAAGATTTTCTATTTAAATTAAATTTTAAACAATATAACAGATTGAAGTTAGAAGTTTTAAAATATGATCTTGGTCCCAGAATTCAATCCGGACAAAATTATGACAATTTGTCAAAGAATGTGAAAGAATTACGACTCTACGACATTATACGACATACGCATATCACGATTATTTTCATACACGCAAAATAGCATCGGTGTACGGTCTAAATTATTGTTTACGTATATCTCACGAAGAGGCTACAAATTTAAATCCGTGGCGAGACAACTAGCAGATCGTTAGTCAAAACGTAAAACATATTTCTTAAAATCGATTGGTCAAATGTAACGTTCCTTTGAAGAAAGATTCCGATCAAAGTTGATGTCTAGAACCTCGAAAGGAAAATGAAAATATTTTAAGTGTCTCAAAGATTTTTCTGGTTTTGAAAGTTAAGAGGAGTTATTTTCATTATTGGCAACCGTTAATAGAACTTGTTATTACACGTCCATAAAGTAGAAAAACGTCAATATGAATGAAGTGATAATGATAACAGTGGAATCGCTATTACTATTGACCGTTGAATAGTCGTTCATTTGTAAATCCAATTAAAGATTAACATTAATAAGGAAATGGAATGAAAATATAGATACTTATTTGTAGCTGGGTTCTTCAAATAAGTTTAGCGATTGGTTTTAAAACATGTACAGAAATTAAGATAGAGCTAAGCGACAGGTTTTTACCCGTAATACGGCCTGAAAGAAGATCAAACTGGGAACGGTAAAACAAAAACCAAAAAAAAAATCCAGAACTGATGGCCTGGTAATTTGTGCACTGTCCTACTGTCTTAGGCTGTGCACTTTGCCCTCTACCGCGAATTAATAAGTGGACAATACTTCAGTCAAGGGTGTTGCATTACACTGGACCTTGCAAGAGGGTACTATTAGAAAGCTGATGCTATTTGTGGTTTTAAGTGAGCAAGGGTTGCAAAGGTGATGAATGGGAAATTAGTAAACGAAGTCTAATTTTACATACATATTGCTCCCAGCACTTAAAGTTGGCACTGCTGATAAACAAACTTGATTTACTTCAGATGAATTGGACTCTGCAGTATGTTAACATTCAGCAGAGCCTAGTCGTTCATGGCTTGTTTTTTGTGGGGGTCGTATTTGACTGTAATTCACTTTGGGTTTATTATATTACAAATGACAACAAAATTGCGTTTTGGCACAGCATATACCGGAATCGGAACGGAAAAAAGTCTCAATTTAAGTAACAAATCTAAAACTTTGATGTTATTTCATGTCGACAATTTAGCTTGCTTGTTAAGACTGTTATAATTTTTATATTAAAACTAGTATGTTTATAGTAAAATTACATATGACTTTTCTACATATATATATTCCCTGTGCATAATCAATACTTGACTTACACTAACAATAGTTTTCTTTTTATTATTTGTCTTAGTAGTGGATATGAAATACTTTTATTTGTGTCTGATGATAAAAATATCGTTCAACAGAATTGATAAGATATTGTAATGAAATTGAATGTAAGGAAATTATTGTATCAATTTGATCGGTTACCAATGAGTTTGTATTTGACAAATTATTTGATAAAGTAATGTCAAATTTACGTCATCTCCAGAAGTAATAGTATCCTAATAAAAGCGATGGCTGAATATAATAAGTAAGTTTTGAGTGAATTGAAATATGTTGTTGAAACATAATACTGAGAACAAGTAGGGTTGTAGTAGTAGTTGGTGTTATTCATATAATTAGGTATTTTGTGAGAAATGAAAGTGCTTCAAGTAATTGTTGTGCTTACGATAAGATTTTTTTTATGATTTTAATATATATTTTTGTTAAATTTATGTTTTGAACACGAGACTAGAATATCAATTTTACATGATAAAATCACTTTTGTATAAAGGATCATAAAGGGATCACAATAGATTTAGTTATGTAAACTTTATTGTGAATCTGCTGTGAATATGAAGAGGTTACAGCAGATTTTGTTATTTAAAACTATTGTGAATGTGAAGTGGTCACAATAGATTTGATTATGTAACACTATTGTGACTATGAAGAGGTCACAATAGATTTGGTTATGTAAGACTATTGTGAATGTGAAGAGGTCACAATAGATTTGGTTATGTAAGACTATTGTGAATGTGAAGAGGTCACAATAGATTTGATTATGTAACACTATTGTGACTATGAAGAGGTCACAATAGATTTGGTTATGTAAGACTATTGTGAATGTGAAGAGGTCACAATAGATTTGGTTATGTAAGACTATTGTGAATGTGAAGAGGTCACAATAGATTTGGTTATGTAAGACTATTGTGAATGTGAAGAGGTCACAATAGATTTGGTTATGTAAGACTATTGTGAATGTGAAGAGGTCACAATAGATTTGGTTATGTAAGACTATTGTGAATGTGAAGAGGTCACAATAGATTTGGTTATGTAAGACTATTGTGAATGTGAAGAGGTCACAATAGATTTGGTTATGTAAGACTATTGTGACTATGAAGAGGTCACAATAGATTTGGTTATGTAAGACTATTGTGAATGTGAAGAGGTCACAATAGATTTGGTTATGTAACACTATTGTGACTATGAAGAGGTCACAATAGATTTGGTTATGTAAGACTATTGTGAATGTGAAGAGGTCACAATAGATTTGATTATGTAACACTATTGTGACTATGAAGAGGTCACAATAGATTTGGTTATGTAAGACTATTGTGAATGTGAAGAGGTCACAATAGATTTGGTTATGTAAGACTATTGTGAATGTGAAGAGGTCACAATAGATTTGGTTATGTAAGACTATTGTGAATGTGAAGAGGTCACAATAGATTTGGTTATGTAAGACTATTGTGAATGTGAAGAGGTCACAATAGATTTGGTTATGTAAGACTATTGTGAATGTGAAGAGGTCACAATAGATTTGGTTATGTAAGACTATTGTGAATGTGAAGAGGTCACAATAGATTTGGTTATGTAAGACTATTGTGAATGTGAAGAGGTCACAATAGATTTGGTTATGTAAGACTATTGTGACTATGAAGAGGTCACAATAGATTTGGTTATGTAAGACTATTGTGAATGTGAAGAGGTCACAATAGATTTGGTTATGTAAGACTATTGTGAATGTGAAGAGGTCACAATAGATTTGGTTATGTAAGACTATTGTGAATGTGAAGAGGTCACAATAGATTTGGTTATGTAAGACTATTGTGAATGTGAAGAGGTCACAATAGATTTGGTTATGTAAGACTATTGTGAATGTGAAGAGGTCACAATAGATTTGGTTATGTAAGACTATTGTGAATGTGAAGAGGTCACAATAGATTTGGTTATGTAAGACTATTGTGACTATGAAGAGGTCACAATAGATTTGGTTATGTAAGACTATTGTGAATGTGAAGAGGTCACAAGAGATTTGGTTATGTAAGACTATTGTGAATGTGAAGAGGTCACAAGAGATTTGGTTATGTAAGACTATTGTGAATGTAAAGAGGTCACAAGAGATTTGGTTATGTAACACTATTGTGAATGTGAAGAGGTCACAATAGATTTGGTTATGTAAGACTATTGTGAATGTGAAGAGGTCACAATAGATTTGATTATGTAACACTATTGTGACTATGAAGAGGTCACAATAGATTTGGTTATGTAAAACTATTGTGAATATTAAGAGGTCACAATAGATTTGGTTATGTAAGACTATTGTGAATGTGAAGAGGTCACAATAGATTTGGTTATGTAAGACTATTGTGAATGTGAAGAGGTCACAATAGATTTAGTTAGTAAGACTATTGTAAATTATTGATAAAATTGATGACTTGATATTTTAAAAGAGTACCGAGAGTTTTTTACGCCGGCTTTTTCTCTCGGCCTACACCCTGTGTCTTCTTTGCCGATGAGTAGGGATGTCTACCGAGACAAATTCATATATTCCTTAATAAATGAACATAAATAATTAGTAACGTCACAATGGATTAAATTTAACTCTCTGTAGTTATAGATGTAATTCAAAAGTTAAAGTTAAAATTTCGTTTCTAATTTGAGTTGTATGTTACAAAGCATTCTTTTTTTTGCGAGACGCAAACATTGTCAGGAAAGGCCGACTGTTAGCTTCTAATATTAATTTAATTAAATTCTAAACATTTTTATAAAACATATTCTTAAGAATCTTGCTACAAGTGCGCATGTGCAATAGTTACTCATTTGATTCGTTCGGTTGTTTACGAGTTGTTACGAATTGACTCGACCATTTTCGCGAAGTGGGATGGTCGCGTCGGAGGAGGGAGTTGTGATGATAAAAGAGGTTGTGACACATGCGCACGGGCCTTTTCTTCGTACAAGTTTGAAGTTATACAGTTCACGTAAAATCAGTGAAGTAAATTATAGTGAATTAGGTCATCATTGAAGTGTTTAATTTCCTACCCTAAGAACTAAATCAACTACCGCTAACACTTGTTAATATTTCAGTTTTCTATAAATTAAATTTTAATTTCAAAAATTTTTAAAAGGCCGGCAACACACTCGCGAACATTGAGTTCTATAAAAAATACTTATAAATAATATTCTTGTTTGTATTTAACTTCAACAAAGTCATACAAATTCTTAATAGGCCGGCAACGCACTCGCAAAGCTGACATTGAGATTGTCCATGGACAATCTGTTCGTTTACCACCTATTCCATAAAAAACAGTAATTGGTAATAATCTTGTTTGTATTTAAATTTTCTTAAAATTTCAATACATAAGTCATAAAAATTCTTAAAAGGCCGGCAACACACTCGCGAATACTTCGACATTAAGCGTGTACGTTAACGGGGGTATCAGTTAACATCAGAAAAGGCTCCTGCCCGTTAAAACCTGTTCTACCCCTGTTCTATAAGAAATACTAATAAATAATATTCTTGTTTGTATTTAACTTCAAATAAGTCATACAAATTCTTAATAGGCCGGCAACGCACTCGCGAATTTGACATTGAGATTTTCCACGGACAATCTGTTCGTTTACTACCTGTTCCATGAAAAACAGTAATAAGTAATAATCTTGTTAATATTTCAGTTTTCTATAAATTACAATTTTTAATTTCAAAAATTCTTAAAAGGCCTGCAACACACTCGCGAACATTGAGAGTGTGCATTAACGGCGGTATCAGTTAAAAACATATAAGGCTCGTGTCCGTTACCCCTGTTCCAAAAAAAAAACAGTAATTGGTATCTTGTTTGTATTTAAATTTTCTTAAAATTTCAATACATAAGTCATAAAAATTCTTAAAAGGCCGGCAACACACTCGCGAATACTTCGACATTAAGCGTGTACGTTAACGGGGGTATCAGTTAACATCAGAAAAGGCTCCTGCCCGCTAACACCTGTTCTATAAGAAATACTAATAAATAATATTCTTGTTTGTATTTAACTTCAAACTTCAAACCCCCATGAAAGAAGTTACTTGTAATAAAGTAACCAAAGAAAAGCCTAAAAAAGAACCCCTTCCACCCCCGATTATTGTCGAAAATGTAATTGAATACCAATCATTCTACGATTCCTTACTTAAAAAAGAATTGAATAAAGACTCGTTCACAGTAAAAATGCTTAGAAATGGATCGGTGAAGATTAACACTAATAGTGAAGCTACCTACAGAGTGATCACAAAACATCTTAAAGAAGAAGATGCCTCGTGGTTCTCTTACGAAAACAAGCAGAGCAGGCCAATAAGAGTAATGGCAAAAAATCTCCATGCTTCTTGCAAGCCTGAAAGGATAGTTGAAGACCTTACTCGCCAAGGATTTAAAATTTTAGACGCAGCCGTCAAATATAGCTGGAAAACCAAAGAACCGCTTAACATGTTTATTCTGTCTTTCCACCATCAGGAAAACATAAAAAATATCTACGAAATAAAATCCATACTTGGCTGCAAAATTGATGTACAGCCACTGAAATCACCGAAATTGATTCCCCAATGCAAGAGGTGTCAGGCTTATGGGCATACACAGAAATACTGCTCCAAGGAGCCGAGGTGTGTGAAATGCACTGCAAAGCATCTCACAGTCGATTGTAACAAGCCACAAGACGTGAAACCGAAGTGTGTTCACTGTGGTGAGTCACATCCAGCTAATTACAGAGGCTGTGTAGTAGCAAAAGAATTACAGAAAATGAGAAATGTCTTAAAATCAAAATCAATGATAGAAACGGACAAATCGGTAAAACCAGCAAAATTAGTTTCCAAAACTGTTTCCTTTGCCCAGGTAACTAAAGGTCCTAAGACTCCATCCCCAACACAACAAAATGAGATAGCTAGCACAGGCATGGATGAAAAGATTAACACCATACTTTCATTATTGACATCCTTTGATGAAAGACTTAAAAAACTAGAAAGCGGCACCAAAATAGCTGCTCCCAAACGTCTTAAGCAATAATGGCTTTAAAAATAATGGCATGGAATGCTAATGGGCTTTTAAAACACCAAAGAGAACTTCAGATAATTCTTAAACATGAAAACATTGACATCTGCTTGGTATCGGAAACACATTTTACCAGGGAGTCATACATTCAATTTAAAGGATATAATGCCTACCATGCCCTTCACCCAAGTAATAAATCCAGTGGGGGAAGTACAGTTATAATAAAGGATAGCTTAAAACACCATGAGGTCTTTAAATATGAAAAAGAGCATATACAGGCTGTGGCTGTGAGCCTATCAATGAAGCGGTATCCATTAACAATATCATCTATTTACTGCCCACCAAGACATGCACTTAAGTACGACCAGTACAAAACCCTGCTAGAAAGTCTTGGAAATAGATTTGTGTTGGGAGGCGACTTCAATGCAAAACATACCTACTGGGGATCAAGATTAATATCGACCAAAGGAAAAGAACTGTTCAATGCTATGAAAAATTTGAGATGTGATGCAATTTCCACAGGAAGGCCCACATACTGGCCAACAGACAAGAATAAAATACCAGATCTTATAGATTTCTTCATATTTAGAGAAGTATCACCAAATGTTCTCCAAATAGAGGAAGCCTATGATATGAACTCAGATCACTCACCAATCTTACTCACAATTGGCGAAGACCCTATAAAGCGAAAACTGAATCCATCTCTCGTGAACACGCATACGGACTGGGACAGCTTCAAAATTTATCTTGTCAATATGGTAGACCTTAGAGTACCTTTAAAGACTGAGGAACAATTAGATTTAGAAGTCAATAGATTTACAAAGAACATCCAACAAGCTGCTTGGAGTAATACTCCAAAATTTAAGAAAAAGGTACAAAACAACTACTTCCCAGAAGAGATTAAAAATTTGATAAAGACAAAACGAACTCAAAGAAAAAGATGGCATTCCACAAGATGTCCAGAAGACAAAAAACATCTGAATAACCTCACTAAACAACTGAGGAGAGAGATTAAAATACATAAAGATACTTCAATAAAGAGATACCTAAACCAATTAACTTCTGATGGTTCCACCGATTACTCCATCTGGAAAGCGATAAGAAATATCAAAAAACCTACAACACATATTCCTCCCTTACGAGAGTCTAATGGGAATTGGGCTGCAAGTAACACACAAAAAGTTAAGAGGTTCGCTGATCATCTAGAAAATATATTTCAAATCGATGAAGAAGATTTACTTAACTTCGAAGAAATAACGTCAGAAGAGCTGAACATCCGTCTAGTCACACCAAAAGAGGTCTTAAGTGAAATTAAATGTCTAACTAAAAAGAAGGCACCAGGTTTTGATCTAATTACGGGTGAAGTCCTTCAGCATCTCCCCCGTAAAGCTGTAGTTAAATTGACAACCTTAATTAATGCCTCATTTCGACTTCAATATGTTCCCAATATGTGGAAAGTTGCGGAAGTTATAATGATTCCCAAGCCAGGAAAACCTCCACACGAAGTCACGTCTTACAGGCCAATCTCACTGTTACCTGTTATAGCAAAGCTATTTGAGAAAATCTTTCTCAAACGTCTTAACCCTATTATTGTCAAAAAGCAGCTCATACCAGATTACCAATTCGGTTTTAGAGAAAAACATTCTACCATAGAGCAAGTTCATAGAATCACAAATAATATTGAAAAAGCACTAGAAGAACAAAAAGTCTGCTCCACTGTCTTTCTGGATGTAGCTCAAGCATTTGATAAAGTGTGGCATCGAGGACTTGTTCATAAATTAAGGAAATTACTGCCTCGTCAATTTTCAAATATCCTTGAGTCATATTTAACACAAAGAATGTTTAGAGTACGACAAGATGATGATTATTCAGAACTAAAAGAAATAAAAGCTGGGGTGCCGCAAGGGAGTGTATTAGGTCCGGTCCTGTACCTCTTATACACATGCGATATTCCTGATCTAAAAGATAACGTTATCGCGACCTTTGCCGATGATACTGCTATCATGTCTACGGCGACTACTGAACAGGAAGCGGTAGTAAAATTACAAAAAGCCATAAATATTGTTGGCTTGTGGACCAAAAAATGGCGGATAAAACTAAATCAGTCTAAATCAGTTCACATAAACTTTTCCAACAAAACATCAAATTACCTGCCAGTATATATTGATAACGTCAAAGTGCCGTTCCAAAATTCAGCTAAGTACCTAGGTATGACGCTAGACACCAAACTCCGATGGAAGGTCCATGTTAAAAAGAAACGCGAAGAGTTGAATCTCCGTTACTCTAAATTGTACTGGTTGCTCGGAAGGCATTCCACGTTATCAGTACAAAATAAATTATTGATCTACAAACAAGTCCTGACACCTGTATGGACTTATGGTTGCCAGCTGTGGGGCTGTACCAGTAATAGTAATATCCAAGTAATCCAACGATTCCAAAACAAAGTGCTCAGGGGAATAGTCAATGCTCCCTGGTACATTCGCAATTACGACCTCCATCGGGACCTTAATGTAGAGGACGTCACCACATTAATAAAAAAGGCTGCTGGAGCACACGAACATAGGCTCCACCATCACGTGAATGTCGAGGCTATTCAACTCCTTGATACCACTGACCTAGTGAGAAGATTGAAAAGGATAAAACCATTCGAACTAGTGAATTAGTGTTAGTGTACTTTAATATTAAGTGCTAAACAGTGAATGAAAAAATGAAAACACAAGAACAGAGTGTCTTCCCTTTAATAGAGACTATAAGTAGCGTTATTGGACACTTACTTATTACAATCCTTTTTAGTAAATTAGGTTAGACTTAAATTACTTATTAGTCTTAAATTAGGCTAGATCGTAATGTTCCATGATGTCGTAGTAAAGACACATGTATATTAAAAAAAAATTAACTTCAAATAAGTCATACAAATTCTTAATAGGCCGGCAACGCACTCGCGAACTTGACATTGAGATTGTCCACGGAAAATCCGTTCGTTAACCACCTGTTCCATGAAAAACAGTAATAATCTTGTCAATATTTCAGTTTTCTATAAATTACAATTTTTAATTTCAAAAATTCTTAAAAGGCCTGCAACACACTCGCGAACATTGAGAGTGTGCATTAACGGCGGTATCAGTTAAAAACATATAAGGCTCGTGTCCGTTAACACCTGTTCTATAAGAAATACTAATAAATAATATTCTTATTTGTATTTATTGTAATAAAACAACGTGACTGAGCGAGTACCGGAAAAGAACTGAACTTTATTTTCTAAAGACAAAAGTAAAGAATCTCATAGACAACATTTGATGACACTCTGGTACAAGATGTCGCTAGTAGTAGGTACATCTATATTTTGCTATTTATAATACTCCCACTCAAAATATAGATACTATATAAACAAAAGAAACAATTACACTTTAACAATACCTAAAGTATTCAAATGTTTATAATGTTTTACAGCAGCGAGACTTTTTGTAAACAAATCTGCAGGCATATTTGATGTACATAGATAATTAACACTTATAATGTTTTCATTAATTAATTCTCTACAATAATGATATCTGACATCAATATGCTTCGTTTTATTATGGAATATAGGGTTTAACAACAATTTCTGTGCGCTCATACTATCATTATATAAAATGATCTTATACATCCTTTTAGTAAGTTCAAATTGTAAATTTCTCAAATAAACTGCCTCTTTGCAGGCTTCTGATATGGATACATATTCAGATTCGGTACTAGAAAGTGTAATACATTTTTGCTTACTACAACTCTACTAGATATAACAGACCCAGACAAAGTATAACAAAATCCTGAATATGATTTCCTATCATTAACATCACTGCACCAGTCTGCATCAACATAACCTTCAATGTTTGCATTTTTGCCCTTACTATATTTTAAACCTAAATCTTTTGTCCCTTTCAAATACCTTAAAATTCTTTTGGCATAAACCCATTGTTGTTCAGTATTACAATTATTGAATTGACTTAAATATGACACTGCATAAGCTATATCGGGTCGTGTGAGCACAACCAAATACATTAGGCTCCCGATAAGCTGCTGATAGGGATTTTGATTACTACAATCATTTTCCTTCTTACATTTTAAGTTGACCTCCATTGGAGTATTCACAGTGTTACAATCAACCATATTGAACTTAGTCAACAATCTATCAATATATTTTTCTTGACTTAAAGTCACAGTACAATTATTATTTTGTTTATCAAATACAACTGACATGCCAAGACATTCCTTTACAATTCCCAAGTATTTTAATACAAAAATCTTATTCAACATATCCTTAAGATTACTAGTTTCATTTCTATCATTTGAGAATACAAAGAAATCATCGACATATAATGTCACGATGGTTTTACTGCTGCCAGCAAATTTTGTATATAAACATGACTCTATTTGGGACTTAATATAACCATTAGCTAACATGCAACCATCCACTTTCTTATGTCATGCACGAGATGCCTGTTTGAGACCATATATAGCTTTGGTCAATTTTAAAACTTTATTATTTGGACAGACATAACCTAAAGGCTTTTGCATATATATTGTCTCAGACAGATCTCCATTTAAGAAAGCAGTTTTCACATCAAGATGTGTTACTTCTAGGTTGAACTGCACTGATAATGCGAATAATAACCTAAGTGTTGTATGCTGTACTACTGGAGAAAATGTTTCACTATAGTCCACACCATATTTTTGACTACACCCTTTAGCCACAAGTCTGGCTCGATAGCGGACATTATTTTCACTATGACACTTTTTTTTTAGAACCCACTTGCACTTAACTATATTGCCACTTGCAGGAATATCAACAACTCCCATGCTTTGTTGTCTTCAAAGCTTTTCAGTTCTTCTTTCACTGCCTGTTCCCATTGCTCCTTCTCTGGTCCCCTTAGTGCTTCTTCTAATGTCAGTTCATCACTAAAATATTCATTACACTGTTCTGTGCACATATATCCAAACCTTTCTGGTTTTTGTCTCACCCGTTGTGACTTTGATGTGGTTTCTGGTTGCTGTTCTTCCTCAGATGTCATGGACTCCTCCTCTGGTACATAGGTTTCATCCATGTCATTCGTTAAAATGAATGAATCCTCTCCATCATGGTCTGACACCTCTCCCACTGAAGATGTATGTGGACTATTTTCTGCTGGTTTGTCTTCTACCACTTCCATTTCAATCATATTTTCTTGATGAGATAACTTTTCATTTATGAAGACAACATCTCGACTGGTTATAATAGCCTTTGTTGAAGGATTGTATAACCTATACCCTTTGACATCCTCAGGGTAACCAACCAGTATGCATTGTTCTGATTTCTTGTCCCACTTACGTCTTCTCTCCTTGGGTATATGTCTCATGACAGTACTACCAAAAATCCTTAAATGACTGAGGTTGGGTTTGCCTCCTGTCCACAACTCGTACAGTGTACAGTGGTTCAATCCACCTTTTACAATTCTATTTTGTAAATAGACTGCTGTGTTAATGGCTTCAGCCCAAAATTCCTTGCCTAATCTTGCATCAAATAAAAGGCATCTTGCTTTCTCGATCAGAGTCCTATTCATACATTCACAAAGCCCGTTTTGCTCAGGAGTATAGGGATTGGTTCTTTGATGAATTATACCCAGTTTCTTCAAATAATTATCAAAATCTCTGTTACAGAACTCTGTGCCATTATCACTTTTTATTTTACAAGTATTTTTATTTTATTTGACGTTGCATTCTCAACTCTTGCTTTATATTCTTTAAAATATGGTAAAGTCTCATTTTTACCTTTTAAAAAATAAACATATGTCATGCTGCTGTGATCATCAACAAAAATGAGGAAGTACCTTGATCCTCCTAGCGATACATTCTCCATTGGGCCACATATATCACTGTGTACTATTTCCAATAGCTTAGTACTCCTGTTCCCTTTATTATCGAAGGGCAACCGACTTTGCTTTCCTTCACAGCACACTATACAGTTGGACTTGTTGATGTCGGCCTTCTCAGTTAATTTGACCCCCTCCACAGCATCCTGCATTTTATTCATGTTATCACTGTTGACATGTCCCAATCTACGATGCCAAACTTCTGGAGACTGCTGTTGCTGCCACCAAACAAGATGAAGTATTTAGTTTATAAACTCCATTTATAAGTGATGCAGTCGCTACTAGAGTGTCCTGTTTATTAAATATCTCGCATCCATCGCTTGTAAAATACACCTTGTTACCCTGCCATATCAGTTGGCTTACTGACAATAAGTTGGTAGATAATTTGGGCACACGCAACACTTTTTCAACAGTTATGTTAAAGTCACATCCTTCAGTTGATGTTGTTATGTTTACTTTTCCACAACACAACACTGGGATTTTATTCTGGTTAGCAACCATGATTTCCTTGGTGAACCCAGAATAACATTCGTCGACCATCCAATCTTTATTGCTTGTCAAATGCGAACTTGACCCAGAGTCGACATACCAGTCACTCTTGTCAAATATTCTGCTAAAAAACACGGCACTGAATGCATTACTTGTTTTTGACGATTTATTTTCAGAATTCTTATAAGATTTATCTTTATAAGTGCATTGATTACGGTAGTGGCCATGTTGTTTACAATTATAACATTTGACGTGTTGTTTTTCTTTGACAGATGTCGACATTCGTTCATTCTCACCATTTTTTTTTTTTTTTTTTTAATAATTTTATGGCCTGGTAACGAGACCTTTAAGCCCATTCTCACCATCTTTCTTGTACATAGACTGTGTACTCTTTACACTCTTTGATTTTTGATTCTTGCGGAAACAAGCAAACGCATTGTTGGCATCACTGTCTTCCGGTTCAATGTCCATCAATTTCCCTTTAATGGCGTCGGTTGTGATTATCATGCCCGAATGCTCGATTGCCATTATCATGGGCATATATTTTTCAGATAATCCAGCCAACATGATAGATCCGATCCACTCATCACTTATGCCAAAACCCGTACCTTGTAATTTCTGACCAGCTTCAACAATTTGTGTTACATATGACGTCATCGAAGTGCAATTTTCTAATCGAATAGAAATTAAATTCCTCAGAAGACTTATTTTTCTTGTAAATCCCGAGTCATCGAATAACATCTTCAATTTATCCCACAATTCTTTCGATGTTGCTACATTCTTTATATGAACATAAAGAGCCGGGTCAATTGTTAGAATCAACTTCGCTTTTGTTCTCGCATCGTCTGCAGCTGCTGGAGCAACGTTGGGCTCAGGTTTGATACACCCAACCATTCCCTCTAAGACAAGGAAATTTTCTGCTGCGAAACACCATTCACTGTAATTTTCACGCCCTTACAGTTTCGGCACACTAATGTGATAGTTCGAACTGGACGCCATTACTGATGCCTGACGCGACACAATAAATCTGCACAACTCAACACACTTAGTCCTATTCTGCCACGAATTATTATTATCGATAATGTCCTGATAATCAATAATTATACTGTCGCGAGAACTAAGTACTTTTTATGAGCCAGGAGCGGCCTGGGCCCATAACCTGTAATAAAACAACGTGACTGAGCGAGTACCGGAAAAGAACTGAACTTTATTTTCTAAATACAAAAGTAAAGAATCTCATAGACAACATTTGATGACACTCTGGTACAAGATGTCGCTAGTAGTAGGTACATCTATATTTTGCTATTTATAATATTTATCTTCAAATAAGTCATACAAATTCTTAATAGGCCGGCAACGCACTCGCGAACTTGACATTAAGATTGTCCACGGACAATCTGTTCGTTTACCACCTGTTCCAAGAAAAACAGTAATAAGTAATAATCTTTTTAATATTTCAGTTTACTATAAATTACAATTTTTAAGTTTAAAAATTCTTAAAAGGCCTGCAACACACTCGCGAACATTGCGAGTGTGCAGTAACGGCGGTATCAGTTAAGAACTGTTGTAATTCTTGTTAGGGCACGATAATTATACACACAGTATCCGTAATAAAGAAATATATTTACTGTTTAACTTGGAAGTGATATGTCTGCTTCCTACCACGATACACATTGGAATGAAACAGAAATGACCTGGAGCAGAGTGAGGTAAAGACAATTTGGCGCCTCGACAAGATGGCGGCTCGATCGCTCATTCAAATGACAGGAAAAAGTCAATACAATGATTAATTTTTGCAATATTACTCAAATAAATCAACATGCCCCCTCAAAAATTAATTCTTGTAAAAATCAAATGCCTAAACAGAACTATATAACTTCTAAGCGAGTCTGGGAAAATACAAAAATAATGATCCAACATTTGTTGCTCGGATAAGGGAAAGCCCAGAAAAACCTTATCAGATCATTTCATCATCTTAAATTCGATACATTATATACATTACATATAATTATCAGAACACAATGAATATAACAGAATAATTAAATTAATAACAAATAATAGCCAACTCATTAAATATTATAATTGTAAACCCATGTTTCTCCTCATTTCATGAAACGTAACCGCTGGTAATGGTTTTGTTAACGCATCTGCAGGTTGTTGACCTGTGGGAATGTATTTTAGCTTTATTACATTTTTCTCTATTTGTTCCCTAGAAAAATGTCTGTCTGTCAGTTAATTGTCTTCATATATTACAATAGGAGTGGATATATCAATATGAATACTCCTTACCAAAGATTTAAGCCATAAAGGCTTCATATAAGGCCATATACTCAGCCGCTGTGGAGCAGGGCTGCTACTGACTATTGTTTCTTTGTTGTCCAGGTTATTGAACAATGTTCAAACAATTTAAATATATACCTGGTTGTACTCTTTACATCATTACCTCCCCAATCGGAGTCCACATACCCAGTTAAGATGTTATTATATTCACACCTTTTATAACATAATTTAAAATCAGTTGTGCCTTTTAAATATCTAAGCACTTTTTTGAGGCATTGCCACAATTCTTTATTATTTTAATTTGTGTACCTACTTAATATATTAACGCTAGTGCTTAAGTCAGGTCGAGTACATAACATTATATACATTAGACAACCAATTAAATTGCGACATGAAGCAGTGTAATTTTTTTCTGAGTTTAGTGCTTCATAATTGAGTTTACTATCCATAGGAGTAGTTGCAGGTTTTTGTTGCAATCCTGCATGCAAAATTTATTTAAAACTGTTTTAATATAAGCACTTTGATCTAACATTATCATATCATCGCAACGAGTTATTTTAATTCCAAGTAATAATTTAATTTCATGTAAATCTGTCATTTTAAATTTACTCATTAAATATATTTTAAAACTGTTTATTGTATTTACATTAGCACTCACTATTACCAAATCATCAACATAAAGTACCACATATATATTTTTCTGTATATCTCCTTTATTTAGTATATAAATACATCTATCTACTGATGAATTCTGAAAACCCTCCCGCCTAAGAGACTGTTCAAAAATTTCAAACCAGTATCTAGCGGCTTGCTTTAGCCCATATAATGCTTTATTTAATTTACACACATAACCATTTTTGCAAGACTGGAACTTTTTTCTGGAACTTTCATATATATTTCTTCCTGTAGTACCCCATTTAGAAATGCAGTTTTTACGTCCATGTGATGTACAAGTAAATTATATTGATTAGCAAAAGCAATAATAAATCTAAAACTAGCTATTCTTGCAACAGGTGCAAAAGTCTCATTATAGTCTATGAGATATTCCTGGCTAAAAGCCCTAGCAACGAGTCGAGCTTTATAGCGTAAAGGCTTTCCGAATTCATCATTTTTTATATTAAACATCCATTTGCAATCTATAATATTTTTGTTATCTGGCCGTGGTACTAAAGTCCAATTTTTTATTTAAAAATAGAGAATTTAATTGCACCTTCCCAATGAACTCTATCGTCTCGTGTTTTAATCTCTTGAAACGAATTTGGTATTTTACACAAAATTGAACTAGCACACATAAGGTTATCATCGATTTCTTTATAAGAAAAAGGGGGACGACTTTAAGCCTATCACTCCTACGTGGTTCAATACAACTGGTTGTGTCCTCATTATTTACGACCACTGAAAGATCATCAGAATGTGCATTTGGTTGTTCAAATTCGACGATGTCATGGTTAGTTTTGCGAATTTTCTGAGGAACTTCATAATCATCAGATTTACAGGTATCTGATTTATATCTGTCAGTTTTTTGAGACTTTATTGACTTTGAAATGTTGTCAATGTTAACATTATCATGAGAATTTACTATATTCTCTTCAGGTCGCAACGCAGGCCTGGATTGAAGTAATTTGTCTCGTCTACTATGACATCTCTGACAGTAATAAATATTTCGCATTTAGGATTCCAAACGTATCCCACAAGAATACCTTTCCATGACTTAACATCGAATTTTGTCTTATATAACTTATCATGCACATAAACTGTTGAACCAAAAAAATTTAAATATTTTATTTGTGGTTTTTTGTTATGCCACATTTACGAATTCAATCATCATGTAAGTAATTTATATATTATTTAACATTGTACATTATAGTATGAAGTTGTAATAATTTTAAGCAGCATTATTTTCTTTAGGTGACGTAATTGGTGAATAATATCGTAATTGAAAAGGATATTTCTCTTTAAATGTACAAGCTGTGTGTGATGCAGAAATAAAATATATTAATGTTGTTCCCCATGGCCTGGTGCCGCTCATGATGCAACAACTTTTGTAAACTCAGTTCTACAAGTTAATTCAAATTTATTGATAAGAAGGTAGAACTTGATAAATGTGCCAACTAAATTAACAGGTATATTTGTTTATAGCTTAATATCGTACAGGTCTACTGAGAAATCACTGGATGGTTGTTAATAGTGCTTACTCAAATATACCTTATTCATTAACACCATTTCTCTGACTGACCAGAGATATGATGAAGTACACATTAAGAATAGGAATACTATAGAGAGGTAAATATATAGTATAATTTAGAGTATTAATAATTATACTATGTCAAAAAGTTGCAAGATATGTGACCCAAATGAAACATGATGTAAGGTTAAAATATTTGTCTTTTTCGGAAAATTTGGAGTATGGAAATGTCGCTTTAACATTGTATTTATTACTAGCTTAAGTTCAAGCTATTGTTATTGCCACAGCTGTTATGCAAAATATTTGTAAGGATTATAATTTGTAGATATACCGGCAGAAGTTTTAGTTCCAACACTTGATACAGTTTCAAGTCAAGAAGTTAATGAAGGAAATCAAGACATAACTGAAAGAACAAGCTTTATTTATTATTTTGGAAAATTAATATATTCTTCTTAATTCTAGCAGAAACAAACATGTTGTATTTAAATGTCCTTTTGTACATATAAAATACTAGTACTTATTTTTCTTAGAAGAAAGTTAGTTAAAATTTTAATAAGTTATGTCGTTAATCTACCTATAAAATTAAATTATTATTTATCATAACCATGTAATGTAATGAAATATTAGGAAAAATAAATAAAACATAACATAATATAAAATTTATTTCATTATACTCTTATATATTACTAATATGTAATCCAATGTTATAAACAAATGTTATAAATGTAAACCAATGAAAATGTTAAAACCATCAACTTCAACTTCAACGAACATTAAAAAAACAGAACTGGTACAATTGGTTCAGGCTTTGTATAGTTATGCGCTTACCTACACATTCTGCGATTCATTTTTTATATTATAGATGACACTGATGACAAAGGCACTCTTCTCGGTTGCTGGAATGAGAGATAAGTTTCATTAGGTTAGAAAATTATGGTTCCCGAAACTAAGAGCCTTCTGAAAAGCGGTCACCACGTTCGAGTAGTCCACAGGAAAACAAATATGATGCCAAACTCATTGCCGTTAATAATTTTTCCTAACGTTTTAAATATGATAGCAAACGATGGAAAGCCATTAAATAAATTGACCAGGAAACCGTGTAAGCCTTCGCCCCATCGCCAAAGTTCTTTAGTAATTTTAGTAAGATGAGGAAATTGAATTGAATCACTATACATTTCTTAACAAAAGTCAACCGATTTAATTTAATTTATAGGTTGGTCTGACGCACGATACCATTGTAAGTCCGGTAAAACTATCGATGGTTAAAATATTTACTCTCTAGACCCTTCGTGTAAAACCAGCCATATTCTGCTGCTGGACAGGCAGAGGTAGGCACGTAAGCCATCTAATTGTGCGAGATTTTGAAAAATTTGTTTATTATTATCATATTAACAGATTTAAGTTCTACATTTTATTATATACCCAAGAATTTACAAGAATTTCATTACTCTTTTCAGTATTTACAATAAATCCTTTAGCTTCAAGAAGTGTTCTAGCGTCCTGAATATTTTGTAAACATTCAGTGTAGCTGGAGGACATAAACTTAATATTTCTTGTGTTAGCTTCTAATATTAATTTAATTATTCTAAATTCTAAACATTTTTATGAAACATATTCTTAAGAATCTTGCTACAAGTGCGCATGTGCAATAGTTACTCATTTGACTCGTTCGGTTGTTTACGAGTTGTTACGAATTGACTCGACCATTTTCCCGAAGTGGGATGGTCGAGTCGGAGGAGGGAGTTGTGATTATAAAAGAGGTTGTGACACATGCGCAGGGGCCACTTTCGCTTCCGACCGCCGACCCGTGCGGATGTCTGCTCCAGTGCTCTCTCCGTGTGAGTCATCAGTGCTGTAGTGCCATCTCGCTCGCTCCGTGTGAGTCATCGCCGCTTGCCAGTGCGCACGCGCTGTCCGACCGCTGCCTTGCTGCCTGCTGCCCTCTCATTGGTCAGTCCGATCGCTGCCTTGCTGCCTTCCGCCCTCTCATTGGTCGCTTCGCTTCAATTTATGAACGCGGGTTTACCTGCGGCCCTCAGATAGCCACCTAACGGTGCCAAACGGTTATCTGTCGGTTAACGCCTTGTGCGGGAGTGTTTTTGTTGTAATTTATAGATTGTTCGAATTTGCTTTGTTCAGTCTCTGAATATAGTTTACTTTTAGGAACATCGCTGACCAAGAAAAAGGTATTTTATAACCTTTTATCCACGATAATAGAGTTGTATCACAAGTAATAAGTGAATAACATTCTTTGATAAACTACCAGTGAGCGCGAGGTGGCGCGCGCGGCGCTGGACGCGACTGCCTATAGTAGGCTGTGAGCAAGCTCCTTCATCCTGGATTCCCCTTTTGCCTATGATTAAATTCTTTTTGACCTTCTTTGTCCTTTTCTGATTTTGATGCGAGCTTGTAGTCAACTAATCGCTTACTGAATAGGTACTTGTATACCTATGTTCCTTGAAGTTGTTCTTTTAGATCTTTTAAGGCTATATAGAATAAAGTTGTGTCGTGTGACTGAGTCTTGGTATTGTGTGTCACATTGGAATCCGTATCCATAAGTAATTTTAATAGGTACATATTTCTTGTTTCCGCAGACAAGAACACTGTGAGTGGCCTCTGCTAAACAAGAAGTAGCTGTAGCATTTGGTTTCATTTGAAACCTGCGTCCTATATTAATCCTGTTTGAGATTGCGGTCTTTTCCTCTGGGTTCAAATAGGGTGCATTGATTAGAATACTTAGATAAAAGTTGTAAAGTGTAAGCTTACTGCAAGATCAAACTGTATGTCTTCACCTGGAGTATTAGACTGATGGATCTTCTCCCGATACCTGCAGCAGTTCATTGTCTCATCCAGCGACAAGTGGTCGTTAGGGCGGCGGCCGTGCGTTACCTGTTACGCGACGCTTTTGGTTATGTACGCCTTCGTTCGAGGATACATTACAACTGGATTTACACACGTGTAGTTACAATTTCAATCAAATGAAAACTGAGGGTAGTATTAAAGTCTCAAAGCTCAATGTATAATAAAACTTCACTTACAGGTAAGTCATATTGACGATTTTGTGTTGTACTTTGCCAAAACATGGTAGGGAAAATACTCAAAATGCGGTATACCATCAAAAGAAGATTCTTCCTTATCCTTGCATAGGTTCCCTCTTCCGTCCGAGAATGGGCCTCTGAAGTAAGTAGATCGGTTAATCTTTCCAATATGGACCGTCGATATTTGAGGTTTTAGAGGGGCGGGGAGGGGGTTGACGGCTACTTCGGAGCTTTTATATATACTCTAGGGGTAGGGCAGACAAGACCATGTGGATAGTGGGGTGCTCTGATTCGGTTTTGGGTACTTTTTTGATATTAAAAAAGTACAGGATAATACAGAATTAGATAATACAGAAAGTTACAAACAATGAAAAAAATATTTTCAGCTATAAATTTCATTTTAAAATCCACAACAGACCTTATGCAATCCAACTTTTTCAAAATTCCAGTAAGCAAATTTTTTTTTTTTTTTACTAATGATTTATTATTTTATAACCTGACCTGAAATAACATAAATCAAAACTTACTTTAACTCATCCGAGTAAGGATTAAGCCTTCTGCCAGATGACCTAGTAAGTCTGGGCATCGCAGCAAATTCCTCGCCAGGACTAGTCAGCCCACTAGGACCAGCAACCGGTTCGTCAAGGATCGGCGCAGAAGAGGAGGCCGTGACAAGCGGCTAATTTGAGTCCAACACTTGCACTTCACTTAACTCTTCAAACAATGGGCTTCGGAGACGCCATGGTAGTCAAACGTTGTAAGTTTATAGGAGTACGTAAAACGATTTCTACTGCAAGGGTGACAAACGATGACTGGACGCCATTAAACAAAATGAATGGCTTAAAAACAAATTTAGTGATCACCAAAAAGTATCGATACCCGAGTAGTATCGATATTTTCAATAACTTTTGTACTATCTACAAAACAAATATGGGCATTTAAACCGATGATCCATATTAGTTACAGTGAATGCCCAGCATAGGATACTATGTGAAAATCATTTGAATGAATCTTCATTTACCAGCAGCGATAGGAAAAGACTTAACAAGTTAGATTAAGAGTGAATAGAGGAGGATATAGACCAATTAAAAAACAAACATTGTAGTCCATATAGAGCAAGTTATGACATCCAAGTGAGTATTTACATTCATATTCTACCTAAGTCAAATAGACAAATTTTTATAGTCATGCTTTTTTATATAGAGGTAGGTAGGCAGTACATTTCTGACACACATCTAGGTGATATATGGATGATTGAAAGTTTTCTATTTTCTCCATCCACTTATTGGATTTGTTATCTTTTTCGAATTTTTTATTCAATTATTTTTGTATATTTTCCAGGAACCATCAACTAGCAAAGGTATTTTGTAGGACTTGGACGTGAAAAAGTTCAGTGAACTTACACCTCAAAAGCAAACGCTGTCTAAGAGATGCAGAAAAAATCTATCTGAAATAGTGAGGCTCTGAAAAAAGTTTCAAGGTGATAAAAACTCCAAAAGATCTATATTAAGTGTACTAACATCAAACGAACCTAGCAATGAAATATTAAAAAGCACATTAAATAATTCATTTTCTTTACTATTACAAAGCCAACTGAAAAACTTTATAAGAAAATTAACTGGAATGAGATGGACACTGGATGATAAAGTGAACGTCTTGAGCATCTATAAGAAATCAAACTTTTGTTTTATATTATTGATTAGGTTATTTTGAAAGAAAATATTTTTTTAACTGGATTATTATACATAATTATAAGTTTATAATAATACAAATAGTTTTAATCCGGTATAAAAAATTGGTTTCTTTCAATGTGTAAAAGCTATGTTAACCAAAGACAATACTAGGTTATTTTGTCAGCTCTCTCAAGGCATTATTGAACAAAATTCCAATGGTATGTGGAATCAACAGCCCAGTAATACAGACAGTAAAAGAAATCACAAAAGACCAAGATGTCAATGATAATTTATGTAAAATGGCTTTTGATGAAATGTCAATAAGAAAAAATCTGACATATAACGTAAAACTCAATGCTAAGGCCGTACTACTGTGATAGCAAACCATAGTCGAACTTTCATGGTTATCGGTGTTCGAAAATGCTGGAAACAGCCAATAGCATTTTACTTCTCAGGAGATTGTGACACAGCAGACAAGTCAGCAGCTCTTGTCGAGGAGGTAACCACTTCTTTAGAATATTATACAAAATGTGGTTGAATATTAATTTTTACAAATTTACATTGGCTTGTTTGCTTGAGTGCATGTTTAAAGATTTAATTTTTTTTTTAAACGGTATTTCCAATTTACACTAGATATACAAATAAACAGAAAACTAAACATAGGTTGGTATAATAATTTAATTAATTGAACAGCGGAAAGATATTAAAACTTTTTTATGACTTATTTATCCATTGAACCATGACCATCCATTGACTTATTTATCCGCTAGTGGCCTTTGCCAATTATTTCCCTGCATCAAGTAGTTGTTAGTATTGCCTTATTGCCTAATTAAAATAACTAATAATTGATGTACCTCTGCTGTACCATATTTATTTTCTTATTGCCGCTTGACCTGTGATTGGTTAAAATTGTTTTGAGAATAAGATCATAACCTTCCATTGCAGGTACAGTAAAGTGGAGCCACATAGAGGAGTTTTATAATAAAGATCGCGAGAATGCCAACCGTGTTTGCTCCAGCTTTAACCCAGCACCACTTACAACCAGTACAGAATGGCAAACAGAAAATCAAAGAGCGCCTAGCAGATCAAATTTTAAGCCATTCGGTTGCAGTTGGAATATTTGCCAAAGTAAGTTTCAAAATTTTATTGAAAAGTACTTCCGTCCGCGATGGCCTCCTAAACTACTTAACCGATTTTAAATTAAATTGGCACACCGTGAGCGGTCTGGTCCAACTTAAGAGATAGGGTAGCTTAGATCTTTAATTATAGTCGCAATTTCATTTTATTGCAAATTATTTGTCTATAATTAATTGACAGTCACAATTATTCGACTGAATTGAGTAAGTGATCAATAGATGGCACTGCTATGGTAAACCGACAAACGTGTCATATAAGCTACAATTCAATATCATGATTACCACGTGTTATTGAGGCTAAAGTATGAACTTTTTTAATTTTTGGTGTTAGCCAACCACGTGTTACTTAGACCGAAGTGTAAATCAAATTCAAATCTAAAACCACATTCTATGGCAGCTAGTAATTATATAATTTATTTTACCTTCAGATGAATGATGACAAGACGCCCCTGGAACAACTGTCGCTGGACAAGCTTTTCGACTGAACGGAGATTCGACCGACAGGAAAGAGGTATAAACACTTATTATAATAATACTTGACATCTGTAATTGTGGATGTGATCCAAACCCCACGTCGGTCCAATTAAAAACTAGCTTAGGCAATTAGTAGCAGCGTTTTTAATACGCTGAAATTATTATTCTTCGAAGACACTAAACCTAGCTGCGCAACTGAATATCCCTGTAACAGCCAGGTGGAACCTCCAACCACCCAGGGAAATTAAGTGGCATCGCTGACTCAGCTACGCCTACGTCTGGCTATGCTCTCGGGGTGTAACTCCCATGATTTAGTTAATCGTAATGAAACGAATAACTGTATGTAGAAGAGAGTGCCTGCGTCTGGCTATGCTCTCGGAGTGTAACTCCCATGATTTAGTTAATCGTTATGAAACGAATAACTGTATGTAGAAGAGAGTGCCTGCGTCTGGCTATGCTCTCGGAGTGTAACTCCCATGATTTAGTTAATCGTTATGAAACGAATAACTGTATGTAGAAGAGAGTGCCTACGTCTGGCTATGTATGCTCTCGGAGTGTAACTCCCATGATTTAGTTAATCGTTATGAAACGAATAACTGTATGTAGAAGAGAGTGCCTGCGTCTGGCTATGCTCTCGGAGTGTAACTCCCATGATTTAGTTAATCGTTATGAAACGAATAACTGTATGTAGAAGAGAGTGCCTGCGTCTGGCTATGCTCTCGGAGTGTAACTCCCATGATTTAGTTAATCGTTATGAAACGAATAACTGTATGTAGAAGAGAGTGCCTACGTCTGGCTATGTATGCTCTCGGAGTGTAACTCCCATGATTTAGTTAATCGTTATGAAACGAATAACTGTATGTAGAAGAGAGTGCCTACGTCTGGCTATGTATGCTCTCGGAGTGTAACTCCCATGATTTAGTTAATCGTTATGAAACGAATAACTGTATGTAGAAGAGAGTGCCTACGTCTGGCTATGTATGCTCTCGGAGTGTAACTCCCATGATTTAGTTAATCGTTATGAAACGAATAACTGTATGTAGAAGAGAGTGCCTACGTCTGGCTATGTATGCTCTCGGAGTGTAACTCCCATGATTTAGTTAATCGTTATGAAACGAATAACTGTATGTAGAAGAGAGTGCCTACGTCTGGCTATGTATGCTCTCGGAGTGTAACTCCCATGATTTAGTTAATCGTTATGAAACGAATAACTGTATGTAGAGGAGAGTGCCTGCGTCTGGCTATGCTCTCGGAGTGTAACTCCCATGATTTAGTTAATCGTTATGAAACTAATAACTGTATGTAGAAGAGAGTGCCTACGTCTGGCTATGTATGCTCTCGGGGTGTAACTCCCATGATTTAGTTAATCGTTATGAAACGAATAACTGTATGTTGAAGAGAGTGCCTGCGTCTGGCTATGCTCTCGGAGTGTAACTCCCATGATTTAGTTAATCGTTATGAAACGAATAACTGTATGTTGAAGAGAGTGCCTGCGTCTGGCTATGCTCTCGGAGTGTAACTCCCATGATTTAGTTAACCGTTATGAAACGAATAACTGTATGTAGAAGAGAGTGCCTGCGTCTGGCTATGCTCTCGGAGTGTTACTCCCATGATTTAGTTAATCGTTATGAAACGAATAACTGTATGTTGAAGAGAGTGCCTGCGTCTGGCTATGCTCTCGGAGTGTAACTCCCATGATTTAGTTAACCGTTATGAAACGAATAACTGTATGTAGAAGAGAGTGCCTGCGTCTGGCTATGCTCTCGGAGTGTAACTCCCATGATTTAGTTAATCGTTATGAAATGAATAACTGTATGTTGAAGAGAGTGCCTGCGTCTGGCTATGCTCTCGGAGTGTAACTACCATGATTTAGTTAACCGTTATGAAACGAATAACTGTATGTAGAAGAGAGTGCCTGCGTCTGGCTATGCTCTCGGAGTGTAACTCCCATGATTTAGTTAATCGTTATGAAACGAATAACTGTATGTTGAAGAGAGTGCCTGCGTCTGGCTATGCTCTCGGAGTGTAACTCCCATGATTTAGTTAATCGTTATGAAACGAATAACTGTATGTTGAAGAGAGTGCCTGCGTCTGGCTATGCTCTCGGAGTGTAACTCCCATGATTTAGTTAACCGTTATGAAACGAATAACTGTATGTTGAAGAGAGTGCCTGCGTCTGGCTATGCTCTCGGAGTGTAACTCCCATGATTTAGTTAATCGTTATGAAACGAATAACTGTATGTTGAAGAGAGTGCCTGCGTCTGGCTATGCTCTCGGAGTGTAACTCCCATGATTTAGTTAATCGTTATGAAACGAATAACTGTATGTAGAAGAGAGTGCCTACGTCTGGCTATGTATGCTCTCGGGGTGTAACTCCCATGATTTAGTTAATCGTTATGAAACGAATAACTGTATGTTGAAGAGAGTGCCTGCGTCTGGCTATGCTCTCGGAGTGTAACTCCCATGATTTAGTTAATCGTTATGAAACGAATAACTGTATGTTGAAGAGAGTGCCTGCGTCTGGCTATGCTCTCGGAGTGTAACTCCCATGATTTAGTTAATCGTTATGAAACGAATAACTGTATGTAGAAGAGAGTGCCTACGTCTGGCTATGTATGCTCTCGGGGTGTAACTCCCATGATTTAGTTAATCGTTATGAAACGAATAACTGTATGTTGAAGAGAGTGCCTGCGTCTGGCTATGCTCTCGGAGTGTAACTCCCATGATTTAGTTAATCGTTATGAAACGAATAACTGTATGTAGAAGAGAGTGCCTGCGTCTGGCTATGCTCTCGGAGTGTAACTCCCATGATTTAGTTAACCGTTATGAAACGAATAACTGTATGTAGAAGAGAGTGCCTGCGTCTGGCTATGCTCTCGGAGTGTAACTCCCATGATTTAGTTAATCGTTATGAAACGAATAACTGTATGTAGAAGAGAGTGCCTACGTCTGGCTATGTATGCTCTCGGGGTGTAACTCCCATGATTTAGTTAATCGTTATGAAACGAATAACTGTATGTAGAAGAGAGTGCCTACGTCTGGCTATGTATGCTCTCGGAGTGTTACTCCCATGATTTAGTTAATCGTTATGAAACGAATAACTGTATGTTGAAGAGAGTGCCTGCGTCTGGCTATGCTCTCGGAGTGTAACTCCCATGATTTAGTTAATTGTTATGAAACGAATAACTGTATGTTGAAGAGAGTGCCTGCGTCTGGCTATGCTCTCGGAGTGTAACTCCCATGATTTAGTTAATCGTTATGAAACGAATAACTGTATGTAGAAGAGAGTGCCTGCGTCTGGCTATGCTCTCGGAGTGTAACTCCCATGATTTAGTTAATCGTTATGAAACGAATAACTGTGTGTTGAAGAGAGTGCCTGCGTCTGGCTATGCTCTCGGAGTGTAACTCCCATGATTTAGTTAATCGTTATAAAACGAATAACTGTATGTAGAAGAGAGTGCCTGCGTCTGGCTATGTATGCTCTCGGAGTGTAACTCCCATGATTTAGTTAATCGTTATGAAACGAATAACTGTATGTTGAGGAGAGTGCCTGCGTCTGGCTATGCTCTCGGAGTGAACTCCCATGATTTAGTTAATCGTTATGAAACGAATAACTGTATATTGAACAGAGTGCCTGCGTCTGGCTATGCTCTCGGAGTGTAACTCCCATGATTTAGTTAATCGTTATGAAACGAATAACTGTATGTAGAAGAGAGTGCCTACGTCTGGCTATGTATGCTCTCGGGGTGTAACTCCCATGATTTAGTTAATCGTTATGAAACGAATAACTGTATGTTGAAGAGAGTGCCTGCGTCTGGCTATGCTCTCGGAGTGTAACTCCCATGATTTAGTTAATCGTTATGAAACGAATAACTGTATGTAGAAGAGAGTGCCTACGTCTGGCTATGTATGCTCTCGGAGTGTTACTCCCATGATTTAGTTAATCGTTATGAAACGAATAACTGTATGTTGAAGAGAGTGCCTGCGTCTGGCTATGCTCTCGGAGTGTAACTCCCATGATTTAGTTAACCGTTATGAAACGAATAACTGTATGTAGAAGAGAGTGCCTGCGTCTGGCTATGCTCTCGGAGTGTTACTCCCATGATTTAGTTAATCGTTATGAAACGAATAACTGTATGTAGAAGAGAGTGCCTACGTCTGGCTATGTATGCTCTCGGGGTGTAACTCCCATGATTTAGTTAATCGTTATGAAACGAATAACTGTATGTTGAAGAGAGTGCCTGCGTCTGGGTATGCTCTCGGAGTGTAACTCCCATGATTTAGTTAATCGTTATGAAACGAATAACTGTATGTAGAAGAGAGTGCCTACGTCTGGCTATGTATGCTCTCGGAGTGTAACTCCCATGATTTAGTTAATCGTTATGAAACGAATAACTGTATGTTGAAGAGAGTGCCTGCGTCTGGCTATGCTCTCGGAGTGTAACTCCCATGATTTAGTTAATTGTTATGAAACGAATAACTGTATGTTGAAGAGAGTGCCTGCGTCTGGCTATGCTCTCGGAGTGTAACTCCCATGATTTAGTTAATCGTTATGAAACGAATAACTGTATGTAGAAGAGAGTGCCTGCGTCTGGCTATGCTCTCGGAGTGTAACTCCCATGATTTAGTTAATCGTTATGAAACGAATAACTGTGTGTTGAAGAGAGTGCCTGCGTCTGGCTATGCTCTCGGAGTGTAACTCCCATGATTTAGTTAATCGTTATAAAACGAATAACTGTATGTAGAAGAGAGTGCCTGCGTCTGGCTATGTATGCTCTCGGAGTGTAACTCCCATGATTTAGTTAATCGTTATGAAACGAATAACTGTATGTTGAGGAGAGTGCCTGCGTCTGGCTATGCTCTCGGAGTGAACTCCCATGATTTAGTTAATCGTTATGAAACGAATAACTGTATATTGAACAGAGTGCCTGCGTCTGGCTATGCTCTCGGAGTGTAACTCCCATGATTTAGTTAATCGTTATGAAACGAATAACTGTATGTAGAAGAGAGTGCCTACGTCTGGCTATGTATGCTCTCGGGGTGTAACTCCCATGATTTAGTTAATCGTTATGAAACGAATAACTGTATGTTGAAGAGAGTGCCTGCGTCTGGCTATGCTCTCGGAGTGTAACTCCCATGATTTAGTTAATCGTTATGAAACGAATAACTGTATGTTGAAGAGAGTGCCTGCGTCTGGCTATGCTCTCGGAGTGTAACTCCCATGATTTAGTTAATCGTTATGAAACGAATAACTGTATGTAGAAGAGAGTGCCTACGTCTGGCTATGTATGCTCTCGGGGTGTAACTCCCATGATTTAGTTAATCGTTATGAAACGAATAACTGTATGTTGAAGAGAGTGCCTGCGTCTGGCTATGCTCTCGGAGTGTAACTCCCATGATTTAGTTAATCGTTATGAAACGAATAACTGTATGTTGAAGAGAGTGCCTGCGTCTGGCTATGCTCTCAGAGTGTAACTCCCATGATTTAGTTAACCGTTATGAAACGAATAACTGTATGTAGAAGAGAGTGCCTGCGTCTGGCTATGCTCTCGGAGTGTAACTCCCATGATTTAGTTAATCGTTATGAAACGAATAACTGTATGTTGAAGAGAGTGCCTGCGTCTGGCTATGCTCTCGGAGTGTAACTCCCATGATTTAGTTAATCGTTATGAAACGAATAACTGTATGTAGAAGAGAGTGCCTACGTCTGGCTATGTATGCTCTCGGGGTGTAACTCCCATGATTTAGTTAATCGTTATGAAACGAATAACTGTATGTTGAAGAGAGTGCCTGCGTCTGGCTATGCTCTCGGAGTGTAACTCCCATGATTTAGTTAATCGTTATGAAACGAATAACTGTATGTTGAAGAGAGTGCTTGCGTCTGGCTATGCTCTCGGAGTGTAACTCCCATGATTTAGTTAATCGTTATGAAACGAATAACTGTATGTAGAAGAGAGTGCCTACGTCTGGCTATGTATGCTCTCGGGGTGTAACTCCCATGATTTAGTTAATCGTTATGAAACGAATAACTGTATGTTGAAGAGAGTGCCTGCGTCTGGCTATGCTCTCGGAGTGTAACTCCCATGATTTAGTTAATCGTTATGAAACGAATAACTGTATGTAGAAGAGAGTGCCTACGTCTGGCTATGTATGCTCTCGGAGTGTAACTCCCATGATTTAGTTAATCGTTATGAAACGAATAACTGTATATAGAAGAGAGTGCCTGCGTCTGGCTTTGCTCTCGGAGTGTAACTCCCATAATTTAGTTAATCGTTATGAAACGAATAACTGTATGTAGAAGAGAGGGCCTGCGTCTGGCTATGCTCTCGGAGTGTAACTCCCATGATTTAGTTAATCGTTATGAAACGAATAACTGTATGTAGAAGAGAGTGCCTGCGTCTGGCTATGCTCTCGGAGTGTAACTCCCATGATTTAGTTAATCGTTATGAAACGAATAACTGTGTGTTGAAGAGAGTGCCTGCGTCTGGCTATGCTCTCGGAGTGTAACTCCCATGATTTAGTTAATCGTTATGAAACGAATAACTGTATGTTGAAGAGAGTGCCTGCGTCTGGCTATGCTCTCGGAGTGTAACTACCATGATTTAGTTAATCGTTATAAAACGAATAACTGTATGTAGAAGAGAGTGCCTGCGTCTGGCTATGTATGCTCTCGGAGTGTAACTCCCATGATTTAGTTAATCGTTATGAAACGAATAACTGTATGTTGAGGAGAGTGCCTGCGTCTGGCTATGCTCTCGGAGTGAACTCCCATGATTTAGTTAATCGTTATGAAACGAATAACTGTATATTGAAGAGAGTGCCTGCGTCTGGCTATGCTCTCGGAGTGTAACTCCCATGATTTAGTTAATCGTTATGAAACGAATAACTGTATGTAGAAGAGAGTGCCTACGTCTGGCTATGTATGCTCTCGGGGTGTAACTCCCATGATTTAGTTAATCGTTATGAAACGAATAACTGTATGTTGAAGAGAGTGCCTGCGTCTGGCTATGCTCTCGGAGTGTAACTACCATGATTTAGTTAACCGTTATGAAACGAATAACTGTATGTAGAAGAGAGTGCCTGCGTCTGGCTATGCTCTCGGAGTGTAACTCCCATGATTTAGTTAATCGTTATGAAACGAATAACTGTATGTTGAAGAGAGTGCCTGCGTCTGGCTATGCTCTCGGAGTGTAACTCCCATGATTTAGTTAATCGTTATGAAACGAATAACTGTATGTAGAAGAGAGTGCCTACGTCTGGCTATGTATGCTCTCGGGGTGTAACTCCCATGATTTAGTTAATCGTTATGAAACGAATAACTGTATGTTGAAGAGAGTGCCTGCGTCTGGCTATGCTCTCGGAGTGTAACTACCATGATTTAGTTAACCGTTATGAAACGAATAACTGTATGTAGAAGAGAGTGCCTGCGTCTGGCTATGCTCTCGGAGTGTAACTCCCATGATTTAGTTAATCGTTATGAAACGAATAACTGTATGTTGAAGAGAGTGCCTGCGTCTGGCTATGCTCTCGGAGTGTAACTCCCATGATTTAGTTAATCGTTATGAAACGAATAACTGTATGTAGAAGAGAGTGCCTGCGTCTGGCTATGCTCTCGGAGTGTAACTCCCATGATTTAGTTAACCGTTATGAAACGAATAACTGTATGTAGAAGAGAGTGCCTGCGTCTGGCTATGCTCTCGGAGTGTTACTCCCATGATTTAGTTAATCGTTATGAAACGAATAACTGTATGTAGAAGAGAGTGCCTACGTCTGGCTATGTATGCTCTCGGGGTGTAACTCCCATGATTTAGTTAATCGTTATGAAACGAATAACTGTATGTAGAAGAGAGTGCCTACGTCTGGCTATGTATGCTCTCGGAGTGTTACTCCCATGATTTAGTTAATCGTTATGAAACGAATAACTGTATGTTGAAGAGAGTGCCTGCGTCTGGCTATGCTCTCGGAGTGTAACTCCCATGATTTAGTTAATTGTTATGAAACGAATAACTGTATGTTGAAGAGAGTGCCTGCGTCTGGCTATGCTCTCGGAGTGTAACTCCCATGATTTAGTTAATCGTTATGAAACGAATAACTGTATGTAGAAGAGAGTGCCTGCGTCTGGCTATGCTCTCGGAGTGTAACTCCCATGATTTAGTTAATCGTTATGAAACGAATAACTGTGTGTTGAAGAGAGTGCCTGCGTCTGGCTATGCTCTCGGAGTGTAACTCCCATGATTTAGTTAATCGTTATAAAACGAATAACTGTATGTAGAAGAGAGTGCCTGCGTCTGGCTATGTATGCTCTCGGAGTGTAACTCCCATGATTTAGTTAATCGTTATGAAACGAATAACTGTATGTTGAGGAGAGTGCCTGCGTCTGGCTATGCTCTCGGAGTGAACTCCCATGATTTAGTTAATCGTTATGAAACGAATAACTGTATATTGAACAGAGTGCCTGCGTCTGGCTATGCTCTCGGAGTGTAACTCCCATGATTTAGTTAATCGTTATGAAACGAATAACTGTATGTAGAAGAGAGTGCCTACGTCTGGCTATGTATGCTCTCGGGGTGTAACTCCCATGATTTAGTTAATCGTTATGAAACGAATAACTGTATGTTGAAGAGAGTGCCTGCGTCTGGCTATGCTCTCGGAGTGTAACTCCCATGATTTAGTTAATCGTTATGAAACGAATAACTGTATGTAGAAGAGAGTGCCTACGTCTGGCTATGTATGCTCTCGGAGTGTTACTCCCATGATTTAGTTAATCGTTATGAAACGAATAACTGTATGTTGAAGAGAGTGCCTGCGTCTGGCTATGCTCTCGGAGTGTAACTCCCATGATTTAGTTAACCGTTATGAAACGAATAACTGTATGTAGAAGAGAGTGCCTGCGTCTGGCTATGCTCTCGGAGTGTTACTCCCATGATTTAGTTAATCGTTATGAAACGAATAACTGTATGTAGAAGAGAGTGCCTACGTCTGGCTATGTATGCTCTCGGGGTGTAACTCCCATGATTTAGTTAATCGTTATGAAACGAATAACTGTATGTTGAAGAGAGTGCCTGCGTCTGGGTATGCTCTCGGAGTGTAACTCCCATGATTTAGTTAATCGTTATGAAACGAATAACTGTATGTAGAAGAGAGTGCCTACGTCTGGCTATGTATGCTCTCGGAGTGTTACTCCCATGATTTAGTTAATCGTTATGAAACGAATAACTGTATGTTGAAGAGAGTGCCTGCGTCTGGCTATGCTCTCGGAGTGTAACTCCCATGATTTAGTTAATTGTTATGAAACGAATAACTGTATGTTGAAGAGAGTGCCTGCGTCTGGCTATGCTCTCGGAGTGTAACTCCCATGATTTAGTTAATCGTTATGAAACGAATAACTGTATGTAGAAGAGAGTGCCTGCGTCTGGCTATGCTCTCGGAGTGTAACTCCCATGATTTAGTTAATCGTTATGAAACGAATAACTGTGTGTTGAAGAGAGTGCCTGCGTCTGGCTATGCTCTCGGAGTGTAACTCCCATGATTTAGTTAATCGTTATAAAACGAATAACTGTATGTAGAAGAGAGTGCCTGCGTCTGGCTATGTATGCTCTCGGAGTGTAACTCCCATGATTTAGTTAATCGTTATGAAACGAATAACTGTATGTTGAGGAGAGTGCCTGCGTCTGGCTATGCTCTCGGAGTGAACTCCCATGATTTAGTTAATCGTTATGAAACGAATAACTGTATATTGAACAGAGTGCCTGCGTCTGGCTATGCTCTCGGAGTGTAACTCCCATGATTTAGTTAATCGTTATGAAACGAATAACTGTATGTAGAAGAGAGTGCCTACGTCTGGCTATGTATGCTCTCGGGGTGTAACTCCCATGATTTAGTTAATCGTTATGAAACGAATAACTGTATGTTGAAGAGAGTGCCTGCGTCTGGCTATGCTCTCGGAGTGTAACTCCCATGATTTAGTTAATCGTTATGAAACGAATAACTGTATGTTGAAGAGAGTGCCTGCGTCTGGCTATGCTCTCGGAGTGTAACTCCCATGATTTAGTTAATCGTTATGAAACGAATAACTGTATGTAGAAGAGAGTGCCTACGTCTGGCTATGTATGCTCTCGGGGTGTAACTCCCATGATTTAGTTAATCGTTATGAAACGAATAACTGTATGTTGAAGAGAGTGCCTGCGTCTGGCTATGCTCTCGGAGTGTAACTCCCATGATTTAGTTAATCGTTATGAAACGAATAACTGTATGTTGAAGAGAGTGCCTGCGTCTGGCTATGCTCTCAGAGTGTAACTCCCATGATTTAGTTAACCGTTATGAAACGAATAACTGTATGTAGAAGAGAGTGCCTGCGTCTGGCTATGCTCTCGGAGTGTAACTCCCATGATTTAGTTAATCGTTATGAAACGAATAACTGTATGTTGAAGAGAGTGCCTGCGTCTGGCTATGCTCTCGGAGTGTAACTCCCATGATTTAGTTAATCGTTATGAAACGAATAACTGTATGTAGAAGAGAGTGCCTACGTCTGGCTATGTATGCTCTCGGGGTGTAACTCCCATGATTTAGTTAATCGTTATGAAACGAATAACTGTATGTTGAAGAGAGTGCCTGCGTCTGGCTATGCTCTCGGAGTGTAACTCCCATGATTTAGTTAATCGTTATGAAACGAATAACTGTATGTTGAAGAGAGTGCTTGCGTCTGGCTATGCTCTCGGAGTGTAACTCCCATGATTTAGTTAATCGTTATGAAACGAATAACTGTATGTAGAAGAGAGTGCCTACGTCTGGCTATGTATGCTCTCGGGGTGTAACTCCCATGATTTAGTTAATCGTTATGAAACGAATAACTGTATGTTGAAGAGAGTGCCTGCGTCTGGCTATGCTCTCGGAGTGTAACTCCCATGATTTAGTTAATCGTTATGAAACGAATAACTGTATGTAGAAGAGAGTGCCTACGTCTGGCTATGTATGCTCTCGGAGTGTAACTCCCATGATTTAGTTAATCGTTATGAAACGAATAACTGTATATAGAAGAGAGTGCCTGCGTCTGGCTTTGCTCTCGGAGTGTAACTCCCATAATTTAGTTAATCGTTATGAAACGAATAACTGTATGTAGAAGAGAGGGCCTGCGTCTGGCTATGCTCTCGGAGTGTAACTCCCATGATTTAGTTAATCGTTATGAAACGAATAACTGTATGTAGAAGAGAGTGCCTGCGTCTGGCTATGCTCTCGGAGTGTAACTCCCATGATTTAGTTAATCGTTATGAAACGAATAACTGTGTGTTGAAGAGAGTGCCTGCGTCTGGCTATGCTCTCGGAGTGTAACTCCCATGATTTAGTTAATCGTTATGAAACGAATAACTGTATGTTGAAGAGAGTGCCTGCGTCTGGCTATGCTCTCGGAGTGTAACTACCATGATTTAGTTAATCGTTATAAAACGAATAACTGTATGTAGAAGAGAGTGCCTGCGTCTGGCTATGTATGCTCTCGGAGTGTAACTCCCATGATTTAGTTAATCGTTATGAAACGAATAACTGTATGTTGAGGAGAGTGCCTGCGTCTGGCTATGCTCTCGGAGTGAACTCCCATGATTTAGTTAATCGTTATGAAACGAATAACTGTATATTGAAGAGAGTGCCTGCGTCTGGCTATGCTCTCGGAGTGTAACTCCCATGATTTAGTTAATCGTTATGAAACGAATAACTGTATGTAGAAGAGAGTGCCTACGTCTGGCTATGTATGCTCTCGGGGTGTAACTCCCATGATTTAGTTAATCGTTATGAAACGAATAACTGTATGTTGAAGAGAGTGCCTGCGTCTGGCTATGCTCTCGGAGTGTAACTACCATGATTTAGTTAACCGTTATGAAACGAATAACTGTATGTAGAAGAGAGTGCCTGCGTCTGGCTATGCTCTCGGAGTGTAACTCCCATGATTTAGTTAATCGTTATGAAACGAATAACTGTATGTTGAAGAGAGTGCCTGCGTCTGGCTATGCTCTCGGAGTGTAACTCCCATGATTTAGTTAATCGTTATGAAACGAATAACTGTATGTAGAAGAGAGTGCCTACGTCTGGCTATGTATGCTCTCGGGGTGTAACTCCCATGATTTAGTTAATCGTTATGAAACGAATAACTGTATGTTGAAGAGAGTGCCTGCGTCTGGCTATGCTCTCGGAGTGTAACTACCATGATTTAGTTAACCGTTATGAAACGAATAACTGTATGTAGAAGAGAGTGCCTGCGTCTGGCTATGCTCTCGGAGTGTAACTCCCATGATTTAGTTAATCGTTATGAAACGAATAACTGTATGTTGAAGAGAGTGCCTGCGTCTGGCTATGCTCTCGGAGTGTAACTCCCATGATTTAGTTAATCGTTATGAAACGAATAACTGTATGTAGAAGAGAGTGCCTACGTCTGGCTATGTATGCTCTCGGGGTGTAACTCCCATGATTTAGTTAATCGTTATGAAACGAATAACTGTATGTTGAAGAGAGTGCCTGCGTCTGGGTATGCTCTCGGAGTGTAACTCCCATGATTTAGTTAATCGTTATGAAACGAATAACTGTATGTAGAAGAGAGTGCCTACGTCTGGCTATGTATGCTCTCGGAGTGTTACTCCCATGATTTAGTTAATCGTTATGAAACGAATAACTGTATGTTGAAGAGAGTGCCTGCGTCTGGCTATGCTCTCGGAGTGTAACTCGCATGATTTAGTTAATTGTTATGAAACGAATAACTGTATGTTGAAGAGAGTGCCTGCGTCTGGCTATGCTCTCGGAGTGTAACTCCCATGATTTAGTTAATCGTTATGAAACGAATAACTGTATGTAGAAGAGAGTGCCTGCGTCTGGCTATGCTCTCGGAGTGTAACTCCCATGATTTAGTTAATCGTTATGAAACGAATAACTGTGTGTTGTAGAGAGTGCCTGCGTCTGGCTATGCTCTCGGAGTGTAACTCCCATGATTTAGTTAATCGTTATAAAACGAATAACTGTATGTAGAAGAGAGTGCCTGCGTCTGGCTATGTATGCTCTCGGAGTGTAACTCCCATGATTTAGTTAATCGTTATGAAACGAATAACTGTATGTTGAGGAGAGTGCCTGCGTCTGGCTATGCTCTCGGAGTGAACTCCCATGATTTAGTTAATCGTTATGAAACGAATAACTGTATATTGAACAGAGTGCCTGCGTCTGGCTATGCTCTCGGAGTGTAACTCCCATGATTTAGTTAATCGTTATGAAACGAATAACTGTATGTAGAAGAGAGTGCCTACGTCTGGCTATGTATGCTCTCGGGGTGTAACTCCCATGATTTAGTTAATCGTTATGAAACGAATAACTGTATGTTGAAGAGAGTGCCTGCGTCTGGCTATGCTCTCGGAGTGTAACTCCCATGATTTAGTTAATCGTTATGAAACGAATAACTGTATGTAGAAGAGAGTGCCTACGTCTGGCTATGTATGCTCTCGGAGTGTTACTCCCATGATTTAGTTAATCGTTATGAAACGAATAACTGTATGTTGAAGAGAGTGCCTGCGTCTGGCTATGCTCTCGGAGTGTAACTCCCATGATTTAGTTAATCGTTATGAAACGAATAACTGTATGTAGAAGAGAGTGCCTACGTCTGGCTATGTATGCTCTCGTGGTGTAACTCCCATGATTTAGTTAATCGTTATGAAACGAATAACTGTATGTTGAAGAGAGTGCCTGCGTCTGGCTATGCTCTCGGAGTGTAAATCCCATGATTTAGTTAATCGTTATGAAACGAATAACTGTATGTAGAAGAGAGTGCCTACGTCTGGCTATGTATGCTCTCGGGGTGTAACTCCCATGATTTAGTTAATCGTTATGAAACGAATAACTGTATGTAGAAGAGAGTGCCTACGTCTGGCTATGTATGCTCTCGGGGTGTAACTCCCATGATTTAGTTAATCGTTATGAAACGAATAACTGTATGTTGAAGAGAGTGCCTGCGTCTGGCTATGCTCTCGGAGTGTAACTCCCATGATTTAGTTAATCGTTATGAAACGAATAACTGTATGTTGAAGAGAGTGCCTGCGTCTGGCTATGCTCTCGGAGTGTAACTCCCATGATTTAGTTAACCGTTATGAAACGAATAACTGTATGTAGAAGAGAGTGCCTGCGTCTGGCTATGCTCTCGGAGTGTAACTCCCATGATTTAGTTAATCGTTATGAAACGAATAACTGTATGTTGAAGAGAGTGTCTGCGTCTGGCTATGCTCTCGGAGTGTAACTCCCATGATTTAGTTAATCGTTATGAAACGAATAACTGTATGTAGAAGAGAGTGCCTGCGTCTGGCTATGTATGCTCCCGGGGTGTAACTCCCATGATTTAGTTAATCGTTATGAAACGAATAACTGTATGTTGAAGAGAGTGCCTGCGTCTGGCTATGCTCTCGGAGTGTAACTCCCATGATTTAGTTAATCGTTATGAAACGAATAACTGTATGTTGAAGAGAGTGCCTGCGTCTGGCTATGCTCTCGGAGTGTAACTCCCATGATTTAGTTAATCGTTATGAAACGAATAACTGTATGTAGAAGAGAGTGCCTGCGTCTGGCTATGCTGTCGGAGTGTAACTCCCATGATTTAGTTAATCGTTATGAAACGAATAACTGTATGTTGAAGAGAGTGCCTGCGTCTGGCTATGCTCTCGGAGTGTAACTCCCATGATTTAGTTAATCGTTATGAAACGAATAACTGTATGTAGAAGAGAGTGCCTACGTCTGGCTATGTATGCTCTCGGGGTGTAACTCCCATGATTTAGTTAATCGTTATGAAACGAATAACTGTATGTTGAAGAGAGTGCCTGCGTCTGGCTATGCTCTCGGAGTGTAACTCCCATAATTTAGTTAATCGTTATGAAACGAATAACTGTATGTAGAAGAGAGTGCCTACGTCTGGCTATGCTCTCGGAGTGTAACTCCCATGATTTAGTTAATCGTTATGAAACGAATAACTGTATGTAGAAGAGAGTGCCTGCGTCTGGCTATGCTCTCGGAGTGTAACTCCCATGATTTAGTTAATCGTTATGAAACGAATAACTGTGTGTTGAAGAGAGTGCCTGCGTCTGGCTATGCTCTCGGAGTGTAACTCCCATGATTTAGTTAATCGTTATGAAACGAATAACTGTATGTTGAAGAGAGTGCCTGCGTCTGGCTATGCTCTCGGAGTGTAACTCCCATGATTTAGTTAATCGTTATAAAACGAATAACTGTATGTAGAAGAGTGTGCCTGCGTCTGGCTATGTATGCTCTCGGAGTGTAACTCCCATGATTTAGTTAATCGTTATGAAACGAATAACTGTATGTTGAGGAGAGTGCCTGCGTCTGGCTATGCTCTCGGAGTGAACTCCCATGATTTAGTTAATCGTTATGAAACGAATAACTGTATATTGAAGAGAGTGCCTGCGTCTGGCTATGCTCTCGGAGTGTAACTCCCATGATTTAGTTAATCGTTATGAAACGAATAACTGTATGTAGAAGAGAGTGCCTACGTCTGGCTATGTATGCTCTCGGGGTGTAACTCCCATGATTTAGTTAATCGTTATGAAACGAATAACTGTATGTTGAAGAGAGTGCCTGCGTCTGGCTATGCTCTCGGAGTGTAACTACCATGATTTAGTTAACCGTTATGAAACGAATAACTGTATGTAGAAGAGAGTGCCTGCGTCTGGCTATGCTCTCGGAGTGTAACTCCCATGATTTAGTTAATCGTTATGAAACGAATAACTGTATGTTGAAGAGAGTGCCTGCGTCTGGCTATGCTCTCGGAGTGTAACTCCCATGATTTAGTTAATCGTTATGAAACGAATAACTGTATGTAGAAGAGAGTGCCTACGTCTGGCTATGTATGCTCTCGGGGTGTAACTCCCATGATTTAGTTAATCGTTATGAAACGAATAACTGTATGTTGAAGAGAGTGCCTGCGTCTGGCTATGTATGCTCTCGGAGTGTAACTCCCATGATTTAGTTAATCGTTATGAAACGAATAACTGTATGTAGAAGAGAGTGCCTGCGTCTGGCTATGTATGCTCTCGGGGTGTAACTCCCATGATTTAGTTAATCGTTATGAAACGAATAACTGTATGTTGAGGAGAGTGCCTGCGTCTGGCTATGCTCTCGGAGTGAACTCCCATGATTTAGTTAATCGTTATGAAACGAATAACTGTATATTGAAGAGAGTGCCTGCGTCTGGCTATGCTCTCGGAGTGTAACTCCCATGATTTAGTTAATCGTTATGAAACGAATAACTGTATGTAGAAGAGAGTGCCTACGTCTGGCTATGTATGCTCTCGGGGTGTAACTCCCATGATTTAGTTAATCGTTATGAAACGAATAACTGTATGTTGAAGAGAGTGCCTGCGTCTGGCTATGCTCTCGGAGTGTAACTACCATGATTTAGTTAACCGTTATGAAACGAATAACTGTATGTAGAAGAGAGTGCCTGCGTCTGGCTATGCTCTCGGAGTGTAACTCCCATGATTTAGTTAATCGTTATGAAACGAATAACTGTATATTGAAGAGAGTGCCTGCGTCTGGCTATGCTCTCGGAGTGTAAATCCCATGATTTAGTTAATCGTTATGAAACGAATAACTGTATGTAGAAGAGAGTGCCTACGTCTGGCTATGTATGCTCTCGGGGTGTAACTCCCATGATTTAGTTAATCGTTATGAAACGAATAACTGTATGTTGAAGAGAGTGCCTGCGTCTGGCTATGCTCTCGGAGTGTAACTACCATGATTTAGTTAATCGTTATGAAACGAATAACTGTATGTAGAAGAGAGTGCCTGCGTCTGGCTATGCTCTCGGAGTGTAACTCCCATGATTTAGTTAATCGTTATGAAACGAATAACTCTATGTTGAAGAGAGTGCCTGCGTCTGGCTATGCTCTCGGAGTGTAAATCCCATGATTTAGTTAATCGTTATGAAACGAATAACTGTATGTTGAAGAGAGTGCCTGCGTCTGGCTATGCTCTCGGAGTGTAACTCCCATGATTTAGTTAATCGTTATGAAACGAATAACTGTATGTAGAAGAGAGTGCCTACGTCTGGCTATGTATGCTCTCGGAGTGTAACTCCCATGATTTAGTTAATCGTTATGAAACGAATAACTGTATGTTGAAGAGAGTGCCTGCGTCTGGCTATGCTCTCGGAAAGTAACTCCCATGATTTAGTTAACCATTATGAAACGAATAACTGTATGTAGAAGAGAGTGCCTGCGTCTGGCTATGCTCTCGGAGTGTAACTCCCATGATTTAGTTAATCGTTATGAAACGAATAACTGTATGTTGAAGAGAGTGCCTGCGTCTGGCTATGCTCTCGGAGTGTAACTCCCATGATTTAGTTAATCGTTATGAAACGAATAACTGTATGTAGAAGAGAGTGCCTACGTCTGGCTATGTATGCTCTCGGGGTGTAACTCCCATGATTTAGTTAATCGTTATGAAACGAATAACTGTATGTTGAAGAGAGTGCCTGCGTCTGGCTATGCTCTCGGAGTGTAACTCCCATGATTTAGTTAATCGTTATGAAACGAATAACTGTATGTTGAAGAGAGTGCCTGCGTCTGGCTATGCTCTCGGAGTGTAACTCCCATGATTTAGTTAATCGTTATGAAACGTATAACTGTATGTAGAAGAGAGTGCCTACGTCTGGCTATGTATGCTCTCGGGGTGTAACTCCCATGATTTAGTTAATCGTTATGAAACGAATAACTGTATGTTGAAGAGAGTGCCTGCGTCTGGCTATGCTCTCGGAGTGTAACTCCCATGATTTAGTTAATCGTTATGAAACGAATAACTGTATGTAGAAGAGAGTGCCTACGTCTGGCTATGTATGCTCTCGGAGTGTTACTCCCATGATTTAGTTAATCGTTATGAAACGAATAACTGTATGTTGAAGAGAGTGCCTGCGTCTGGCTATGCTCTCGGAGTGTAACTCCCATGATTTAGTTAATTGTTATGAAACGAATAACTGTATGTTGAAGAGAGTGCCTGCGTCTGGCTATGCTCTCGGAGTGTAACTCCCATGATTTAGTTAATCGTTATGAAACGAATAACTGTATGTTGAAGAGAGTGCCTGCGTCTGGCTATGCTCTCGGAGTGTAACTCCCATGATTTAGTTAATCGTTATGAAACGAATAACTGTATGTTGAAGAGAGTGCCTGCGTCTGGCTATGCTCTCGGAGTGTAACTCCCATGATTTAGTTAATCGTTATGAAACGAATAACTGTATGTAGAAGAGAGTGCCTGCGTCTGGCTATGCTGTCGGAGTGTAACTCCCATGATTTAGTTAATCGTTATGAAACGAATAACTGTATGTTGAAGAGAGTGCCTGCGTCTGGCTATGCTCTCGGAGTGTAACTCCCATGATTTAGTTAATCGTTATGAAACGAATAACTGTATGTAGAAGAGAGTGCCTACGTCTGGCTATGTATGCTCTCGGGGTGTAACTCCCATGATTTAGTTAATCGTTATGAAACGAATAACTGTATGTTGAAGAGAGTGCCTGCGTCTGGCTATGCTCTCGGAGTGTAACTCCCATAATTTAGTTAATCGTTATGAAACGAATAACTGTATGTAGAAGAGAGTGCCTACGTCTGGCTATGCTCTCGGAGTGTAACTCCCATGATTTAGTTAATCGTTATGAAACGAATAACTGTATGTAGAAGAGAGTGCCTGCGTCTGGCTATGCTCTCGGAGTGTAACTCCCATGATTTAGTTAATCGTTATGAAACGAATAACTGTGTGTTGAAGAGAGTGCCTGCGTCTGGCTATGCTCTCGGAGTATAACTCCCATGATTTAGTTAATCGTTATGAAACGAATAACTGTATGTTGAAGAGAGTGCCTGCGTCTGGCTATGCTCTCGGAGTGTAACTCCCATGATTTAGTTAATCGTTATAAAACGAATAACTGTATGTAGAAGAGTGTGCCTGCGTCTGGCTATGTATGCTCTCGGAGTGTAACTCCCATGATTTAGTTAATCGTTATGAAACGAATAACTGTATGTTGAGGAGAGTGCCTGCGTCTGGCTATGCTCTCGGAGTGAACTCCCATGATTTAGTTAATCGTTATGAAACGAATAACTGTATATTGAAGAGAGTGCCTGCGTCTGGCTATGCTCTCGGAGTGTAACTCCCATGATTTAGTTAATCGTTATGAAACGAATAACTGTATGTAGAAGAGAGTGCCTACGTCTGGCTATGTATGCTCTCGGGGTGTAACTCCCATGATTTAGTTAATCGTTATGAAACGAATAACTGTATGTTGAAGAGAGTGCCTGCGTCTGGCTATGCTCTCGGAGTGTAACTACCATGATTTAGTTAACCGTTATGAAACGAATAACTGTATGTAGAAGAGAGTGCCTGCGTCTGGCTATGCTCTCGGAGTGTAACTCCCATGATTTAGTTAATCGTTATGAAACGAATAACTGTATGTTGAAGAGAGTGCCTGCGTCTGGCTATGCTCTCGGAGTGTAACTCCCATGATTTAGTTAATCGTTATGAAACGAATAACTGTATGTAGAAGAGAGTGCCTACGTCTGGCTATGTATGCTCTCGGGGTGTAACTCCCATGATTTAGTTAATCGTTATGAAACGAATAACTGTATGTTGAAGAGAGTGCCTGCGTCTGGCTATGTATGCTCTCGGAGTGTAACTCCCATGATTTAGTTAATCGTTATGAAACGAATAACTGTATGTAGAAGAGAGTGCCTGCGTCTGGCTATGTATGCTCTCGGGGTGTAACTCCCATGATTTAGTTAATCGTTATGAAACGAATAACTGTATGTTGAGGAGAGTGCCTGCGTCTGGCTATGCTCTCGGAGTGAACTCCCATGATTTAGTTAATCGTTATGAAACGAATAACTGTATATTGAAGAGAGTGCCTGCGTCTGGCTATGCTCTCGGAGTGTAACTCCCATGATTTAGTTAATCGTTATGAAACGAATAACTGTATGTAGAAGAGAGTGCCTACGTCTGGCTATGTATGCTCTCGGGGTGTAACTCCCATGATTTAGTTAATCGTTATGAAACGAATAACTGTATGTTGAAGAGAGTGCCTGCGTCTGGCTATGCTCTCGGAGTGTAACTACCATGATTTAGTTAACCGTTATGAAACGAATAACTGTATGTAGAAGAGAGTGCCTGCGTCTGGCTATGCTCTCGGAGTGTAACTCCCATGATTTAGTTAATCGTTATGAAACGAATAACTGTATATTGAAGAGAGTGCCTGCGTCTGGCTATGCTCTCGGAGTGTAAATCCCATGATTTAGTTAATCGTTATGAAACGAATAACTGTATGTAGAAGAGAGTGCCTACGTCTGGCTATGTATGCTCTCGGGGTGTAACTCCCATGATTTAGTTAATCGTTATGAAACGAATAACTGTATGTTGAAGAGAGTGCCTGCGTCTGGCTATGCTCTCGGAGTGTAACTACCATGATTTAGTTAACCGTTATGAAACGAATAACTGTATGTAGAAGAGAGTGCCTGCGTCTGGCTATGCTCTCGGAGTGTAACTCCCATGATTTAGTTAATCGTTATGAAACGAATAACTCTATGTTGAAGAGAGTGCCTGCGTCTGGCTATGCTCTCGGAGTGTAAATCCCATGATTTAGTTAATCGTTATGAAACGAATAACTGTATGTTGAAGAGAGTGCCTGCGTCTGGCTATGCTCTCGGAGTGTAACTCCCATGATTTAGTTAATCGTTATGAAACGAATAACTGTATGTAGAAGAGAGTGCCTACGTCTGGCTATGTATGCTCTCGGAGTGTAACTCCCATGATTTAGTTAATCGTTATGAAACGAATAACTGTATGTTGAAGAGAGTGCCTGCGTCTGGCTATGCTCTCGGAGTGTAACTCCCATGATTTAGTTAACCGTTATGAAACGAATAACTGTATGTAGAAGAGAGTGCCTGCGTCTGGCTATGCTCTCGGAGTGTAACTCCCATGATTTAGTTAATCGTTATGAAACGAATAACTGTATGTTGAAGAGAGTGCCTGCGTCTGGCTATGCTCTCGGAGTGTAACTCCCATGATTTAGTTAATCGTTATGAAACGAATAACTGTATGTAGAAGAGAGTGCCTACGTCTGGCTATGTATGCTCTCGGGGTGTAACTCCCATGATTTAGTTAATCGTTATGAAACGAATAACTGTATGTTGAAGAGAGTGCCTGCGTCTGGCTATGCTCTCGGAGTGTAACTCCCATGATTTAGTTAATCGTTATGAAACGAATAACTGTATGTTGAAGAGAGTGCCTGCGTCTGGCTATGCTCTCGGAGTGTAACTCCCATGATTTAGTTAATCGTTATGAAACGTATAACTGTATGTAGAAGAGAGTGCCTACGTCTGGCTATGTATGCTCTCGGGGTGTAACTCCCATGATTTAGTTAATCGTTATGAAACGAATAACTGTATGTTGAAGAGAGTGCCTGCGTCTGGCTATGCTCTCGGAGTGTAACTCCCATGATTTAGTTAATCGTTATGAAACGAATAACTGTATGTAGAAGAGAGTGCCTACGTCTGGCTATGTATGCTCTCGGAGTGTTACTCCCATGATTTAGTTAATCGTTATGAAACGAATAACTGTATGTTGAAGAGAGTGCCTGCGTCTGGCTATGCTCTCGGAGTGTAACTCCCATGATTTAGTTAATTGTTATGAAACGAATAACTGTATGTTGAAGAGAGTGCCTGCGTCTGGCTATGCTCTCGGAGTGTAACTCCCATGATTTAGTTAATCGTTATGAAACGAATAACTGTATGTAGAAGAGAGTGCCTGCGTCTGGCTATGCTCTCGGAGTGTAACTCCCATGATTGAGTTAATCGTTATGAAACGAATAACTGTGTGTTGAAGAGAGTGCCTGCGTCTGGCTATGCTCTCGGAGTGTAACTCCCATGATTTAGTTAATCGTTATGAAACGAATAACTGTATGTTGAAGAGAGTGCCTGCGTCTGGCTATGCTCTCGGAGTGTAACTCCCATGATTTAGTTAATCGTTATAAAACGAATAACTGTATGTAGAAGAGAGTGCCTGCGTCTGGCTATGTATGCTCTCGGAGTGTAACTCCCATGATTTAGTTAATCGTTATGAAACGAATAACTGTATTTTGAGGAGAGTGCCTGCGTCTGGCTATGCTCTCGGAGTGAACTCCCATGATTTAGTTAATCGTTATGAAACGAATAACTGTATATTGAAGAGAGTGCCTGCGTCTGGCTATGCTCTCGGAGTGTAACTCCCATGATTTAGTTAATCGTTATGAAACGAATAACTGTATGTAGAAGAGAGTGCCTACGTCTGGCTATGTATGCTCTCGGGGTGTAACTCCCATGATTTAGTTAATCGTTATGAAACGAATAACTGTATGTTGAAGAGAGTGCCTGCGTCTGGCTATGCTCTCGGAGTGTAACTCCCATGATTTAGTTAATCGTTATGAAACGAATAACTGTATGTAGAAGAGAGTGCCTACGTCTGGCTATGTATGCTCTTGGGGTGTAACTCCCATGATTTAGTTAATCGTTATGAAACGAATAACTGTATGTTGAAGAGAGTGCCTGCGTCTGGCTATGCTCTCGGAGTGTAACTCCCATGATTTAGTTAATCGTTATGAAACGAATAACTGTATATTGAAGAGAGTGCCTGCGTCTGGCTATGCTCTCGGAGTGTAACTCCCATGATTTAGTTAACCGTTATGAAACGAATAACTGTATGTAGAAGAGAGTGCCTGCGTCTGGCTATGCTCTCGGAGTGTTACTCCCATGATTTAGTTAATCGTTATGAAACGAATAACTGTATGTTGAAGAGAGTGCCTGCGTCTGGCTATGCTCTCGGAGTGTAACTCCCATGATTTAGTTAACCGTTATGAAACGAATAACTGTATGTAGAAGAGAGTGCCTGCGTCTGGCTATGCTCTCGGAGTGTAACTCCCATGATTTAGTTAATCGTTATGAATCGAATAACTGTATGTTGAAGAGAGTGCCTGCGTCTGGCTATGCTCTCGGAGTGTAACTCCCATGATTTAGTTAATCGTTATGAAACGAATAACTGTATGTAGAAGAGAGTGCCTGCGTCTGGCTATGCTCTCGGAGTGTAACTCCCATGATTTAGTTAATCGTTATGAAACGAATAACTGTATGTAGAAGAGAGTGCCTACGTCTGGCTATGTATGCTCTCGGGGTGTAACTCCCATGATTTAGTTAATCGTTATGAAACGAATAACTGTATGTAGAAGAGAGTGCCTACGTCTGGCTATGTATGCTCTCGGAGTGTAACTCCCATGATTTAGTTAATCGTTATGAAACGAATAACTGTATGTTGAAGAGAGTGCCTGCGTCTGGCTATGCTCTCGGAGTGTAACTCCCATGATTTAGTTAATCGTTATGAAACGAATAACTGTATGTAGAAGAGAGTGCCTACTTCTGGCTATGTATGCTCTCGGGGT